>NC_058404.1:196780428-196817297 GCF_002201575.2 Neomonachus schauinslandi
TTTTTTTTAAAGATTTTATTTATTTATTTGAGACAGAGAGAATGAGATACAGAGAGCATGAGAGGGAGGAGGGTCAGAGGGAGAAGCAGACTCCCTGCCGAGCAGGGAGCCCGATGCGGGACTCGATCCCGGGACTCCAGGATCATGACCTGAGCCGAAGGCAGTCGCTTAACCAACTGAGCCACCCAGGCGCCCGGCACTAGTTCTTCTTTAAATGTTTGGTAGAATTCCCCTGGGAAGCCATCCATCCCTGGACTCTTGTTTGCTGGGAGATTTTTGACTAGTGCTTCAATTTCCTTTCTGGTTATGGGTCTGTTCAGGTTTTCTATTTCTTCCTGTTTCACTTTTAGTGGCTTATAAGTTTCTAGGAATACATCCATTTCTTCCACATTGCCTAATTTGTTTGTAATATATACTTATAATTGTATTTCTTTGGTGTTGGTTGTGATCTCTCCTCTTTCATTCATTTTATTTAATTTGGGTCCTTTCTCTCTCTCTCTCTCTCTTTTTTTTTTTTTTTGATAAGTCTGGCCAGGGCTTTATCATTCTCATTAATTCTTTCAAAGAACCAGCTCCTAGTTTTGTGGATCTGTTCTTTTGGTTTCTAGTTCATTGATTCCTGCTGTAATCTTTATTAATTCTTGTCTCCTGCTTGGTTTAGGCTTTATTTGATGTTCTTTCTCCAGGTCCTTTAGATGTATGGTTAGGTTATGTATTTGAGACCCAGAATGAGAGAAGATTTTTACAAATGTCTTGTCAGATAAAGGGCTAGTGTCTAAAATCTATAAAGAACTTAAACTCAACACCCAAAGAATAATCCAATCAAGAAATGTGCAGATGACATGAACAGATATTTATCCAAAGAGCACATACAAATGTTTGACAGACACATGAAAAAATGCTCCACATCACTCAGCATCAGAGAAATACAAATCAAAACCACAATGAGATACCACCTCAAACCAGTCAGAATGGCTAAAATTAACAAGTCAGGAAACAATTGATGTTGGCAAGGATGCAGAGAAAGGGGAACCCTCTTACACTGTTGGTGGGAATGCAAGCTGGTACAGTCAATCTGGAAAACAGTATGGAGGTTATTCAAAAAGTTAAAAATATAGCTATCCTTTGACCCAGCAATTGCACTACTAGTTATATACCCCAAAGATACAAATGCAGTGATCTGAAGGGGCACCCACACCCCAATGTTTAGAGCAGTAATGTCCACAGTAGCCAAACTATGGAAAGAGCCCAGATATCCATTGACAGATGAATGGATAAAGATGTGGGGTGTGTGTGTGTGAATATTATTCAGCCATCAAAAATAATGAAATCTTGCCATTTGCAAGGATGTGGATGGAACTAGAGGGTATTATCCTAAGTGAAATAAGTCAGAGAAAAATGAATACCATATGACTTCACTCATATGTGAAATTTAACAAAACGGGATCACACGCAACTAATGAATCATTGAATGTTATATCAAAAACAATGTACTATATGCTGGCTAATCGAATTTAAATAAAGGAAAACAATGCTAGGACTGGTTGGTTTTTCTTTTATTTAAATTTAACATATAGTGTATTAGTTTCAGAGGTAGAGTTCAGTATTTCATCAGTTGTATTTAACAGCCAGTGCTCATTACATCATGTGACCTTCTTAATGCCCATCACCCCGTTACCCCATCCTCGCACCTAACTCCCTTTCTGAAACCCTCAATTTGTTTCCCAGAGTCAGGAGTCTCTCATGGTTTGTCTCCCTCTCTGATTTCCTCCCAGTTTTCCCTTCCTCCCACTATTGTCCTCTGCACTATTCCTTATATTCCACATCTGAGTGAAACCATATGATAATTGTCTTTCTCTGACTTATTTCCCTTAGCATAATACCCTCCAGTTCCATCTATGTTGATGTAAATGGTAGGTATTCATCCTTTCAGATGGCTGAGTAATATTCCATTGTATATATGAACCACATCTTTATCCATTCATCTGTTGACAGACATCTCAGCTCCTTCCACAGTTTGGTTATTGTGGACATTGCTGCTATGAACATTGGGGTGCATGTGCCCCTTTTTTTTTTTCACTGCATCTGTATCTTTGGGGTAAATACCTAGTAGTGCAATTGCTGGGTCGTGGGGTAGCTCTATTTTTAACTTCATTTTCCTCTTATTCCAGCCATTCTTAAGGATCTCCAAGCCATTCTCTCCAGAAAAGCATCACCAAGAATAAACCACAGAGGGGCTAATACCCAGAAGGCATGACCAACACCTGCTTCTCCTATCCAGAAAAATGTCTCTGGCTCATAATATGGAGACAAAGATCAGTTTGTCTCAGCAGTGTGACACTGTGGGACCATAATGGTGTCAGAATTCTCATGTCTGCCAAAGAAGCCTTAGCAGCAAAGAAGGTACAGTGTTGTCCATGATGAGCATTGTCTCCCACTTGTCTGAGACAATCTAGTAACTACTGGTGCCAAATGAATTCAGAAAAAAAAGTTCGAGGTCATCCAGTCCGACCGTCTAGCATTTGGGACTTTGTTTCCTCTAGGGAAAATTTCAAGGAGCAGCACTTGAAACAACACAGCTTTGGATGACACCCAGGTAACAGTACAAAATGGCATTCAATGCAGGTGAATGTACCTTAGTCCATTATAAAACAAATATTTTAAATCTAGCATCACTGTGACTATACATGTTCAGGAAGAAGAGTTACCACAAGAACTCAAGGTCCAACAGAGTCACCTAAAGGGAACCATATTTTAGAGATTGCTGAATCTCTATTCTAAAGAGATCAATAGATCAATAAATTAAAATATACAGAGTCCATATTGTCAGAGACAAAGGGATGGATATTAGCCCAACAAAGAATATAGACAAAATATAGAAGGAAGTACAGCATTAATACAGTACTGTGGGAAAATATATGGAATAGAATGAATGTGGTTAAAGATCAGGTCAAGGAATGCTCAAAAGGTATCAAGGAAAACTAATGGCCAAAGTGTGGAAGAGAAAGGGACAGAATGTTTCCACATCATTCATTCAAAAACCCCCTTTCCTGGGGCCCCCAGAGTTCAAGAGAGAGGGTAATATAGTACACTCAGGCCTTTGGGTTCAGTATATCATCCATGACCATGGATTGTGGTTAATTCACCCATGGCCCCTGTTGTGCTTTGAGAATTCATCTGAGTTATAGCAGGCATCATTAGGAGTAGAAAGAGGTAACATACTGTTCTTTATATGTTTACAAAACAATGTTTCCATCAGTATAAAATGGCATCTTTACTAATGGGAATTCAGATTTTGATCAAGATTCTATTGAGAAGTCAGGATTGACTGTGAGACTAAACCAAACTTAAACAATGACATTTCTAAGAACTAATAATTGGACCTTGGATATCCAGGGTAGAATTCCTGATGTGGTCAATCCTAAAGCATGGTAGATAGCACAGAGGATCATGAAAATCTGAAAAGTGGCTCTGTGTCTCTTATAAATCCATCAAGGCAGAAGCACCATGGGACTGGGTGTACAGATGGAACAATTTCAGATGGAAACCCCCCATTTGTGGAGAAGGCAGTAAAGATGAGGAGCGTTCTGTGGCCCAATTAAGGCAGGCCACATAACTTGTCTGGAGGCTCAGACCTTGTCCCTGCATCACAAGCAAGCATCAGACAAGGAATTTCCTAACCAGTTAAGTCCTCCAGTTCACTTTCAACCAACTCATCCCCACAGGGAAAGGTCGGGGCTGGTTCCATTAAGACAATACCAGTGGCAATTCCTTCAGGCAATCATATTAGGTGCTCTACCTATGATCATCAGGGCAGGGGGGGAAGAATGCTTTGTCAGAGGCAGGATCTACTAGAGGTTCAGCCCTGCACACAGTATGAACATCCTAAGCCCTTAGCTAAGCCTTTACCCAGCCAAAGGGAACACATGGCAGAGAAGGCTGAACACCTGTGATCCATTTGCTATGGGTGGAAATATCTGGGGAAGATGATCCAGTTGACCCAGGCCCATGATAAATACTGCCCAGGTAGTAGACACTGAGAATTCTTTGTGTATAAATTGAGCATTCATCTAAGATGAATTCTAAGCAACATTGCTTTCCAAAGTCTCCCCTTAGAGCATCAGTACGGGGTCTAGTGAGGCCATGCCCCTGGATAAGGCTCTGTCAAGTTTGTATATGAGAAGTGATGGAAAAAACATCCTAGTCTCCCTCATGACTCAACCATAAGAGTTTTCAATGGGAAGATAGGACAGTCTCATTAGAAAAAAATGTGAGCTGAAGGAGAAGGTCAGAACAGATTATAATCTTTCTTCCAAAATATTATAAGTTCTTCAAATATAATTGAATTCCAGCAAGAAACAAAGCAAAGCAACCTTCACTCCCTGTATGGGCAAGATGAAAGACTCTTCCCCCACCCCCAGATGTAATGTTTTTTCTTCCTAACATTGAGCAGCCTTTGATATCACCTCACAACTGGTGTCTGACAACCATACATTTCAGGACACATGAGATTTGTAGGTACCTTTGGAGGAACATAGACAACTGCTGTTTGTTTCCCAGATCTGGATGTTACAAGGACCTTACTACACCTCTGGGACCATCACCTCCCATCAAACATAGCTCAGGACAATAAATAGAGAGCAACTCTTTGCTGGGATGTCCTAGCCCAGTGGACACTTTTTAAAGCAAAAGCATAGGTGTGTTCCTTGAACAATCTTGCTGGTGCAGTTCCTGACATTCCTAGATGAGTTCAATCTGAGCCTCAGCCAGTAACAAGGATAATGGAGAAGAGGAGGCCACCTCTTTAAAAAGGCATGATCCAGGGGCGCCTGGGTGGCTCAGTAGGTTAAGCGACTGCCTTCGGCTCAGGTCATGATCCTGGAGTCCCGGGATCGAGTCCCATATTGGGCTCCTTGCTCAGCAGGGGGTCTGCTTCTCCCTCTGACCCTCCCCCCCTCTCATGTGCTCTCTCTCTCTCTCATTCTCTCTCTCAAATAAATAAAATCTTTAAAAATAAAAAAAATAAAAATAAAAAATAAAAAGGCATGATCCTGAAGGTCATCATCACCTCCCACATTTGATGGCCAGTACATAATTATAATAGCTAACTGAAATAAGTCAGGTAAGTCCTCTTTATTCATGTTGAATTGGGAGGAACACAGTGGCTCAATAAGATATTACAGGAATACAAGTTCCTTTTCTGTCACCCTGTAAGGCTTCTCCTGGATCAGATAGCACAGGACAGATCAGGAAAAAAAATTCCCAAAATAGAAATCCAGCTGTCAACAATCATACACCAGCCATCTCATCTTCCAGACATGCCCAAATTTGAAAGGTTTCACTCAAAGGTTGTCTCTTTACAATTTAGGCTAAGGCATGTATTTAAGCCACATGACCTCCTCAGTGGAAAGCACTGCTTGTGAAGGGGGGAAAAAAAAAAAAAGGTGTTTTCCACAAGTACTATTTCTCCCCAATAGGCATTTCCTTCTTCTAAGCTGTATTTTCATGCAAGTTAGGCTAGGGCATCAAAAATCTATAGCAGAGGGAAAAATTCTAGGAATAACAACTTGAAGTAATGAACATTTAAATGCATAAAATTCCCCACATCCTGTTCAGTGGAGGTTCCTAACGAGACAGGAGAACATTGCCAAAGTTCCTGTAGACATCTAGAGAAGGCATGCTCACAAACACCCAATTTTATTGATTGACACTCATTTTTAACTTCTTATCTCTAAAACTGAAAGGTAAAGGAAATTGCTTTTATTTAAGCCAAAACTTTGTGGTCATTTGTTACAACACCAAAGAAATTAATACAGTCCTGGTCTAAAATTCTTATTTCACACTCTGCATTTGGGGGAATCCATATTAACCACTGAGGTTTACTATATTTTTCTAATATTAGGATCCATAATCATTCATTCCTGGGCAGCACTAATCAAGGAGAAAATAGTCACAAAAACAATGTACCTGTTAGCATCCCAACCTAGAGTATTAAAAAGGTATTATAAACAGTGACCACTTAAACTTCAAATGTAGAGGCATAAATGCCTTGAAAAAGTGATTAAAGCTTATCCAAAAGAAAGTAAATATTGAATATCCAGAATTTTTAAAGACAAAAACTAAATATGCATTGAAGCCTTTCCACAAAGTATTCTCTGGGCCCAGAAACTTCATTCCTAGATTCTCCCATGAGTTCAGACAGAAGCATACCAATCATATGCAAATCATTTCAGTGAAAGGAGAGTTTCTCAGAAGTTTTTCTTCCCTGACCACCAAGGGGATTGACTAAGATGCCAGTGCTCAGCTTACACAGATTTATCACTTATAGCAACCAGAATCACAGCTGCATTGGCCTAGCTCTGAGTACATCACTTCATGCATTAAGTGTGGGTTGCAAGGGAGTCACTCAGATTTGGCTACACAAATCCTCTGGATCTTCTGGGGTTTAGAGTGTTGTCTGGTGGGCATGACTCCATGAGAAACTTGACTGAGTCAACCCATGAGGATTCCTGAGTCCAACCTGTGGAACCTGTATCTCTCAGCACCCAGGGAAGAAGAATGCCTGTAATCTGCATTTTGAGAATACTTTTAATAACTCTTAAAGTTCCAATGTCAGTGTAATTTTTTCCAGTTCCAAAGAGTGGTAATGACAAAGGACAGAATGCTTTCATTTCAATCACTCAAACACTCCTTCTCAGGTGCCCCCACAGTGGAAGGAAATATAAACTTTTAGGTTGTTGGGTTCAGGGTTTTCTTGATGGTCCTTGACATAATGTTCAAACCTATGGCCCTGCATTCTCAAGAGTAACCACTCACAATGGAAAAAGGAAACTCTAAATTAAATAGGCCATTTACTGAAGGCCTCACCATTTTAAGATACCAAACTTAGTATCATGAAGACAAACACTGGAAGAAGGATCCATGGCAGTGCTATGAAGACCAGAGATTGGAGATTGGCGATTCCAGGGATGCCAGACTTGGGGGGCAAGAATGGATAAGCCCAGCCTCCCAGTATACAGTACTCATGCAGTCAACATCCTGTAGATTCCTCTGGACTTAATCAGAGCTAAAATCTCCTCAGCATCTAGAAAATAAGAAACCCCAACCTGGCCAGTGTCAAGCATGAGAATGGAATGGCCCCAGTTCTGACACAGAACAAGAGTGTCAGGCAGACAAAGGGCATCCTAGGCTGGAACATAGGGGGATAGGCAGGATGAGGATCACATGAAACCTTCATAGACACCTGTGGGAAAGCCAATCCCAAATAGCCTTGGGGGCCTTCACCTCAGTCCATTCAGCACAGTGTATAAACCACTGGGGCCCAGGGTTAGACATTGCAGTGAAGGCAGCAGGACAAGCATTTCAGACACCTCACTCATGCTTCTGGGTCAGTCCGTCCTAGGGGTGAGGGTGGAGGGGGTTCCAAATGTGAAGATAGTACTTCCCAGCCTGGGCTTCATTAGCATTCACAGGACTATATGTAAAGATAAACTTAAGAGGGAATTAAATACTCTCCTCCAAAAAGACCATAAATTGGTTATACTCAAAAGTTCATGAAGCTCAAGAACTAAAAAATTAAACTAAAATGTAATAGATGATTTTAGTTCACATTGTCCCTTAAATTATAAGAATATAATGAATTGTGTACAATTAGAAATGTAGTAACAGACATATTGAAGTTCATATAGGAATGGAACCTAAAACCCAGCATCCGTTCCACTGCAATGTAGGAAAGAGATATTGTAGATTTCTCACAGAAGAATTCTTGGAAAACTCATTATGTCCAAAGTAGATTAAACTTTAGCTAGTACAGGGGCACCTGGGTGGCTCAGTCGTTAAGCATCTGCCTTCAGCTCAGGTCATGATCCCAGGGTCCTGGGAGGGAGCCCTATGTCGGGCTCCCTGCTCAGCAAGAAGCCTGCTTCTCCCTCTCCCACTCCCCCTGCTGTGTCCCCTCTCTCGCTGTGTCTGTCAAATAAAATATTAAAAAAAAAAAAAAAAAACAAACACACAAAACTTTAGCTGGTACAACACTGAGTTATATTCCTGTATATTAAAAAAGACAAAATCACTAATAGAATTCAATGAAAGCTTCTGAATCTTTTCATTTTGTTACTTTTTTAAAAGATTTTATTTTAGAGAGAACTTGTGAGCAGAGGGAGAGAGAATCTGAAGCAGACTCCACACTAAGCATGGAACCCCATCTCATGACTGTGAGATCATGACCTGAGCTGAAACCAAGAGTCACACACTTGACTGAGCCACCCAGGCACCCCAAAAGATTGGGGGGGCAAAGGGGAATGGGGGGGAGAAGAATCCCAAGTAGACTCCCCACTGAGCACAGGGCTGGGGGGGGTGGCCTCGATTTCATGACCTGAGCTGAAACCAAGAGTTGGACATTTAACTGACTGAGCCACCCAGGCACCCTTGTTGTTTCTTTTTTTTTTTTTTTTTAAAGATTTTATTTATTCATAAGAGACAGAGAGAGAGAGAGGCAGAGGGAGAAGCAGGCTCCCAAAGAGCAGGGAGCCCGATGCGGGACTCGACCCAGGACCCTCGGATCATGACCTGAGCCGAAGGCAGATGCTTAACCATCTGAGCCACCCAGGCGCCCACCCTTGTTGTTTCTATAGCTGTTCTATTGCTACACAGAATCTTGAATTTGACATAGTTCCATTTGTTGATTTTTGCTTTTATTATTTATGCTCTTGGTGTCATATCCAGAAAAAAAAATCATCAAGACCAGTATCAGTGAGCTGCTTCCCTATGACTTTTTTTTCTAGGAGTTTTATCATATCAGGTCTTATGTTTCAACCTTCGATCCATTTCAGGTTAATTTTCATGAGTTGTGTATGGTAGGGTTCCAATTTCATTGTTCTGCATGGGTTTCTCCAGTTTTCTCAGCACCATTTGTGGAGGAGACTGTTCTTGGCTCTTTTGTCAAATATTAGTTGACCATATGTGCCAGGATTTAATTCTGGGCTCTCTATTCTGCTCCATTGGTCTATGTGTCTATTTTTGTGCCATGTACCATACTGTTTTTATTACTATGGCTTTGTGGTATAGTTTGAAATCAGGAAGTGGGATACCTCACATTTGTTCATTTTTCTCTGGATTGCTTTGGCTATTCAGGGTCTTTTGTGACTTCCACACACATTTTAGGATATTTTTCTTCTGTTTCTGTGAAGAACACCTTTGGTATCAACAGTGATTACACTAAATCTGTAGATGGCTTTAGGAAGTATGGTCATTTTAACATTAATTCTTCTGGTCCATCAATATGGGAGGTCTTTCCATTTGTTTTGTTTTTTAATTCTTTCAGCAAAGTCTGGTAGTTTTCATTGTACAGATCTTTCACTTCTTTGGTTAAATTTATTCCTAAGTATTTGTTTTTCATGCTATCGTGAATGGGATAGTTTGATACCCCCCCAAGCTTCATCATTAGTGTAAATGAACACAAATGATTGCTGTGTGTTGATTCTGTATCTATAGATAAGAAATGTTTTGCAAACCATATATTGAATAAGGGGTAAGTATCCAAAATAAAGAACTTTACAGCAGGAAAACGATCTGATTAAAAAGTGGATAGAACTAAATAGACATTTTTTCAAAGAGGACATTAAAATGGCCACTAAGCACATAAGATGCTCAACATCCATAATTATCAGGGAAATGCAAATTAAACCCACAATGAGGTCACCTAACACCTGTGAGAATGGCTATCACCAAAGCCAAGAGATAGGTCTGGCAAAGATGTGGTAAAAAAGGAACTCTTGTGCACTGTTGATGGAAATGTAAATTGGTTCAAACACTAGGGCCCCAATAACATGAAGGTTCCTCAAAAAGTTAAAAATATAGCTACCATACAATTCACATGAGCAATTCCTCAAACTGGAAGTCACCTCTAACTGATAAAACATTCAAGAAAAAGGGCAGGGTTTAGATCACCACATGCCAGATAGAAGCAGGTGGGGGGGATATAAACCCAATTTTTTTTCCTCATGGTGATTGCTGTGCTTAGAGGAAACTTTTTCAAGTATAGTCTCCCACAAATATTTTCTCTCTTTTACTTTATACTCATGTAAGATGGGAAAAGGAAAAGTGTCCATAAAGCTCTCTGATGGAGAAAGTATTCCAAAATAAAATAACAAGGATCTAAAAGCATAAAGTTCTTTATATCTTATTTAGGAGAGGACCCTAATGATGTTGCCAAGGTACTTTTAACAGTGAGAAGCAGAGGGGGTGAAAACGGGGGATAGAACACAGCTGTATCAACATGACAAAGTAAAATAGGATTACTCATGCTAACTTGTCACTGTGTAAGGGATTGAGTCCCAGTCAAGTGCTCCTCTTACAGCTACAGTCACAGCAGGAGGGCAGGTCTAGTAGAACCAGTTCTGAAGACCCTGGAGTAGACTAAACCATGACTTCAGTGGAGGGTGTTCTATTCTGTTGCTCTTTAACAAATCACCACCTACTGAGTGGCTAAAAACAATGCCCATTTATTATCTCATGGTTTCTATAGCTCAGATACTAGGCACAGCTTAACTGATTTCCTCAGGGTGTCACAAGAGGCAAAGCTGATGGCTGCACTGCATTTCCATCTGAAGGACAGACTAGCTTAAATATCACTTCCAAGATCAGTTGTTGGCAGAAGTCAATTCCTTGTGACTGTCCCATTAATCAAGGCCTGAAAGGGAGAGAACATTTCTGCAGATAATAGAGTGTCCACCCTTAGTGAATACCAAAGATCTCTTTAAAAGACTTCTTACTAAATAAGTCAGGCCTACCCAGGATAATCTCCCTTTTAGCAATTTAAGGTCTTCTGATTTGGGACCCCAATACATCTGCAAAAATCCCATCATCCTTGCATTACAAGGTCTTCTAATTGTTGTAATAACACCAGGGAGCAGAGATCCTGGGGCCATCTTAGAATCCGGCATACAATAGCAAGTATTTCCCACTCACTAATGCCATCTTTACTTAGCATAAAGGTGAAAACCACTATCTAAGGGAGAGGAGCCGGGGCAAGATGTAGGGGTATAAGGTGATGATTTCAAAGTTCACATGAGGCAGTAAGTTGAGGCAGAAAAATTGAGAAGTGACCCAGCTGATTGAACTAGTACACTCCTGAAGGAATCTGACAACAGAGCCTCAGTGTGCCCCTCTGGGCCACACAGTCTTTGTAGCTGAAGAATATAGAAAGATGCATTCAGCAAGCCTACATCCAGACTGGGTGATCTGAAGAAACCACCTCAGCTTTTAACCTTGATGAGCCAGCAGTTCAAGCACTACTGCATCTAATGGAGATGACAGTAGCAAAGAATTCAGCAATGGCCATCATCAGAAGAACTCATCTGACTGCCTCAGAGGAAGAGAAAGATGTTCCAATATACAGAACTGCTGCAAACACTCACCCCAAGGTCATGAAATTATGAATTCTTATAGCTGATATGACCGGGTCTTCTGTACCTGGAGGGGCTGATGCCTCTGTTTGGAATTAATCATTGCATTCTCCATCAGGATCACTGGCAGACTGTCTGGGGTCTTTGGATCTTGTTGTGTCCCCATTTTCTGAGACCTAAGTCAATTTGTGCAACCATACACCTTCCCCAGAGAAGATGATCCCGGCAGCCTAGGTAATATATTCCCCAGTGTCCCACCTGAAAGGAGCTGGCACCAATATTCAGGTGGCTTCAGAGATAAGCATGAAAATCCTGACAAATGATCACAGTGACCTATCTAAACATCTCTAATGAGTAGATTTTAGTCTAAGCAGACTGGACTGCAGGAATTCACCTTCTCATGTAAGAAGGAAATTTTCACTCCTTTCCTCATGCCCACATTTTTGCCTTCCCTTGGAGTGCCTCTTCACCCACATTTCTCAATCACAGACAGCCATTAGGTGATTTCAGATCAATAGAGGAAGCCAAACAGTTGCTTTGGCTCCCACCTGGCTCCATATTGAACTTAGCTCAATGGAAGCACCCAAACCAGAGGAGATACAACTTAATTCCTGGTTTCTCCATCTTTTAATACTCACATAGGTTATTATCTACTGTGAGAGTGCTGTCTGGAGGCCAAGAGCCTACAGAACTCAGTATCACAAGTACACCTCCATTTCCTTTCTGAGGAAATCATGGGAGTTTCAAATGGGAAGACAGGATTGGCTTCACTTGAAATAGGAGCTGAAGGAGAAGATAGAGTATCAGGACAGCTTATGATATTTTGGAAGGAAAGAATAAACTCTTCAAGCACAATTTTTTTTTCCAGCAAGAAAACAAGGCATTGTATCCTCCATGCCCTGTATGGGCAAGATGAAAGCCTCTCCCAGATGTAGCTGTTTCTCTTCCTGACACTGGGCTGCCTTCAATTCTAGCTTACAACAGGTGTCTGAAAATGCTACATCTTGGGGTAAATGATAAAGGATGGATGCTTCAGAGGTACCAACATGGGCAACTATTGTTTCCCTCATCTGGATGTTACAAGCACCCTACACCACCCTCAGGACCATCTTCTCCCATCAAACATAGTTCAGGACCATGAACAGAAAGCAGTTCTTTGCTGGGATGTCCTAGCCCAGTGGACACCTCTTAGAAAATGCACCAGCAAGAACATTCAAGGAACAGGGCTCTGCTTTTGCTCGGACATTCCTAGAGAGATTCAACTTAGCCTCAGTCAGTAATAAGAATAAGAGAGAAGAGGTGGCCACCTCCTTTAAAGAACATGATCCTGAAGGTCATCATCATTTCTACTTACTATGTACCAGTGCATCCCAGTACACAGTTATGTAATAACAGCTGGTTAAAATAAACCAGATATATCACCTTTATTTAAGTTGACCCATGAGAAACTCAAGTGGCACTGTAAGAGATGTTACAGGAATACAAGCTCTTTCTGTGACCTCTCCTCAGAACAGCTACCCATAAGGTAGCTTCTCTTGGATCAGGCACCATAAGAAAGATTACAAAAAAAGGCTTCCAAAGTAGAAATCCAAATGTCAACAATCACACACTGGCCATCCCTTCTTCCATAACATGCCCAGGTTTGAAAGGTTTCACTAAAAGGTAGTCTAAGATTTAGGGGAAGAGGTGTAAGTCCCATGCCCTCCTCAGTGGGGGCCAGCAGTGCTTGAGTGAAGGAAAAGCAGGCATCTTCACCAGTATTGCCTCTCACTTCATTTTTGAAATACGATTCATAACTATTCTTTGCTTGGCAGTACTGATCAGGAAGAAAATTGAATTTAAATAAAATTTAAAAACCTATTAACATATAGTGTATTAGTTTCAGAGGTAGAGTTCAGTGATTCATCAGCTGCATATCACCCAGTGCTCATTACATCACGTGCCCTCCTTAATGCCCATCACCCAGTTACCCCATCCCCCCATCCACTTTCCCTCCAGCAACCCTCAGTTTGTTTCCTAGAGTTAAGAGTCTCTCATGGTTTGTCTCCCTCTGATTTTTTTTCCTCCCTTCCCCCTATGATCCCATTTTGTTTCTTATATTCCTCATGAGTGAAACCATACAATAATTGTCTTTCTCTGATTGACTTATTTCACTAGCATAATACCCTCCAGTTCCATCCACATCATTGCAAATGGTAAGATTTCATTTTTCTGGCTGAGTAATATTCCTGTGTGTGTGTGTGTGTGTGTGTGTGTGTGTACACACACACATACCCCACATCATTTGTTATTCATTCATCTGTCAATGGACATCTGGGCTTTTACCACAGTTCGGCTATTATGGACAGTGCTGCTATAAACATTGGGATGTGGATGCCCCTTCAGATCACTACATTTGTATCTTTGGGGTCAATACTCAGTAGTGCAATTGTTGGGTCATAGGGTAGCTCTATTTTCAACTTTTTGAGGAACTTCCATAGTGTTTTCCAGATTGGCTGTACCAGCTTGCATTCCCACCAACAGTGTAAGAGGGTTCCCCTTTCTCTGCATCCTCGCCAACATTTGTTGTTTCCTGACTTGTTAATTTACCCATTCTGACTGGTTTGAGGTGGTATCTCATTGTGGTTTTGATTTGTATTTCCCTGATGCCGAGTGATGTTGAGCACTTTTTCATGTGTCTGTTGGCCATAACTATTTAGTTAAAAATAGCAACTTATCCTTGCTTCTGCTTTTGAGAAGGTATTGTGAACAGTGTTAAACTTCAAATCTGGAAGCATAAATGCTTTTGAAGACTTAATTTTCCTCACAAGAGCCTGGATATTCCTTGTTTATTAAGGCTCATCCAAGAAATTTTAATTTAAGTATACATTAAAAGATTCTCACAAAGTTTTCTTGAAGCCCAGGTAACTCCCTTCCTGGATTCTCCATAAGATCAGACAGAAATGTACCAGACACATGCAAATTATAACAGGTAAAAGGAAAGTCAGAAAGTTTCTCCAAAGTGTGTACTTCCCTGATGTACAAGTGGATTGATTAAAATGCTGGTCCCATCTTAAGTCCCTCCAGCACATTCTGAAAACCAAATCTGTACCTTCTCTACCTTCTGGAACGCAGCCATCCTAAAGTCCCTCCTCTGGTCATCTCACCAAGAAAACACCACCAAATGCAAACCTGAAAGATCTTGAAAGCAAACCCACCAACTATTTGCACAATCCAGGAGGTGGGAGTGGCTCACACAGGTGCCCAGGGTCCCAAAACCAAGGCATTTGGACAGACTTCAGAATCTTGCTCCTTGGACTAGAGAACATTGAGCCCTTCCTGCCCAGAGCAGAAGGTGCTGGGGTTGACTGTGATCAGCATTGTCCCCAGAATTTATTCCTTTTTTTTTTTTTAAAGATTTTATTTATTTATATGAGAGAGAGAGAGCACATGAGAGGGGGGAGGGTCAGAGGGAGAAGCAGACTCCCTGCTGAGCAGGGAGCCCGATGCGGGACTTGATCCCGGGACTCCAGGATCATGACCTGAGCCGAAGGCAGTTGCTTAACCAACTGAGCCACCCAGGCACCCATGTCCCCAGAATTTCTAAGACACATTTCAGTTGATACCAAAGGCATCAAAAGGAAGGTAGAAGCTTCCACTCTGCACTCCATGCATTCAGGGCTTCAACTCCTCCAGGTGAATTTCCAAGAGGCAGCACCTACCAGTGACTTTGCTGAGAAACCTCCAGAACAGATTCAAATCTGTTGCCTGGTGGATGCCCTCTTGCTCACAAGGTGAACTTTGACTGTAGAGGGTTCATGTTCTGTCCAACAGTCCAGGGGGAAGGAAACACCATCAGAAATGAAGGTCCATGGGTTTGAGGCTGTGTAATTGGCACTGATGACACATCAGTTCCCAGGTACCAGGGAAGAGTAGCCTTCCTCTCCAGGGTCTATGGATGACAAACATTTCTTAGTGTTCACTTAGACTTGGATGCCCAGGTATGCAGGAGTCATGTGAAGATGGAGGTAACTTACCAGCCCTGCTGAAACTATCAAGGCAGCTCTTCCTTGTCTAATTATAGAAGAAGTGTTTGGTTTCAGGTCTCTCTACATACAGCCACTTCCAAGTCCCAAGGGAATGGAATGTCAGAGTGTAGGCTGGGGGACAGGATGGCAGTGCCTATCAGGAGTAGACTTCAGTTCATACAGGAGTCAGACTCTACAGCTGGGCTGCTGAGAATTTCCCCAGCTCCAGGAATGATCCTGCACAGGGGAGCCACCTGAAGGCATGGTCATGTTAGGGTGAAACTGGAAGAAGTGGATCTCAGGACAGAGTTGCTCTGTGGGAGCTGAGCAGTGACTGTGTCATGACCCTGCAGGACGCTCCACCAGCCTCCCAGCTGCAAGCATTCACCTGGCCCTCAGATTCTGTTACCAGCAGTTCCAAAATCTGGATATGTTAAACCCATATTAATGGAGTGGTTTTTTTTGGTTTGTTTTGTTTTTTAGTTTTTGATGTAGTGGCCCAGGATTCATTATTTGCATATAACACCCAGCAGTGCTCATTGCAACACATGCCCTCCTTAATAACCATCACCAGGCTAACGCATCCCCCCCCCCCCCCCCCCCCAAACCCCCAGATTGTTTCCCAGTCCATAGTCTCTCATGGTTCATTTCCCCCCAATTCCCCCCCCTTCAGTTTTCCCCTCCTTCCCCTAATGTCCTCCGTGCTATTCCTTATGTTCCACATATGAATGAAACCATATGATAACTGTCTTTCTCTGACTTATTTCACTTAGCATAATCCCCTCCTGTTCAATCCATGTCGATGCAAATGGTGGGTATTCATCCTTTCTGGTGGCTGAGTAATATCCCATTGTATATATGGACCACATCTTCTTTAGCCATTCATCTGTTGAAGGGCATCTCAGCTCTTTCCACAGTTTGGCTATTGTGGATATTGCTGCTATGAACATTGAGGCACATGTGACCCTTCTTTTCACTACATCTCTATCTTTGGGGTAAATATGCAGTAGTGCCATTGCCAGCATTACCTTGATCCCCAAACCAGGCAAAGACCCCATCAAAAAGGAGAATTATAGACCAATATCCCTGATGAATATGGATGCCAAGATCCTAGCCCATAGGGTTATCTTTTCAGGAAGAATGGTAGATGTGATTCTGTGGAACAATTCTTAAGATGTTAGATCAGTTTGTCAGTTGCTTGGCCTGGATGAAAAGCCATCAGTACAACTTGACAGTAACAAACTGAAGACACCACCAGAGGGCTTTTGTCCAGTCAGACTGAGTGGTCACCTTATGCAGATGCATCACCTGCAATGACCAGAATCTGCGTGTGCCCATCTTTGAGGATGTCACTTTGTGCACTGAGTGTTGGATGCAAGGGAACCGCTCAGATCTGGCTGCACAAATCCTCTGAATCTCCTCGTGGGGCTAGGGGCATCTGGTGAGCAGGGCTCCATGAGGGGCTCTGAGCCAATCTGGAAGGAACGCTGAGTCAGACCTGAGCATTGCATGCCTCTGATACCCAGAAGAAAGTCTATAATCAAGATTATTGAACACACTTTTACCGGGAATGGCCAGCAATCCCTGTACCAATAGATGAACGATTACTCCAAACTTTGCCATGAAAGAGAGGAGAAGGTAAGGGGGTCAATGCTCAGAGATGAAGACCTCTTGCTCTTCTTTGCTCCCGCTTTTATTGGTCCTTCAGGATAATCACCAATCCTTATTGCGGTGACACGGGGTCTTACTGAAACTAGGAGGATCTGTTTACAGGAAAGATACGATATGCTAATCTGTGTGTTCTACGAGTTCTGCTAAACATAGCCTAAGGGACAATGCATACATCTCTTAGATCACAGAGCAGCTGTTTGGGCTAAGAAAGCTTTGGGGAAGGTAACTCCCCACGGCATTCCAACTGCAGAGTGGTCAAGCAGGCCTTGGCATTTCAAAGGCCCACGCCCTTCTCTGAAACCTTCCCTGCCCTCAGGGCCTCCAACGTTACATTTTAGCAAGCCAGGTATTATGGCTGATTTCATGCTCTACATTAACCCCAACACACCTTAAATAACCCTTCAAGTTTCCATTGTCTGTATAATTGTTGAAAAACAGTGGTAGGGAAAAGGGACAAGTGAATGGCCGAAATGAAAACAAACTCTTCTCAATTCACCCCTACCACACCAGTACAGTGTGGAGAAGTACAGACTTTTAGGCTGTTGGGCTCAGAGTTCAGAGTTTACTCCATGGTCCTTGAGATGTGGCTCAAACACGATGGACTCACATTCTGTCAGAGTAATCTCTCTCAATGGGTAAGAAACACCCAAATGAAAGTTCATTGTCTGAGGGCCCACACTTTAAGATCCTGAAATTAGTAGTATGAAGACAGACATTGGAAGAAGGATCTCATGGCAGTGCAATGAAGACCAATGATCTGAGATTCCAGGGATACCAGACTTGGGGGCAAGAAAAGCCCAGGCTCCCAACACACACTGCCCATGCTGTCAACATCTATAGACTCATCTGGGCTTACGTCAGAGCTAACATCTCCTCCTTAGCATCCAGAAAATAAGAAACCCCACTTGGCCAATCTCAAGTACTCTGAGAATAGAATGACCCCTGTTCTGACACATAAGTTTAAGAACATCAGACAGACAAGGTAAAGGACATCCTAGGCTGGAACATAGAGGGATTGGCAAGATGAGGATCACACAAAAGCATCATAGACACCTCTGGGGAAAGTCAACCCCAAATAGTGGGAGTCTTCATCTCATTCCAGCACAGCATATAAACTACTGGTACCCAGGGTTAGACACTGCAGTGAAGGCAGCAGGACAGCATTTGACACACCCCATTCGTGCTTCTCAGTCAGCCCTGGGGGGTTTAAATGAGGAGACGATACTTCCCAGCCCTAGCTTCATTAACAGTTACAGGACTAAATGTAAAGATAAAATGTCACAAGTTGGAATTTAAAACATTTCCATCCAAAAAAAAAAAAAGAACAGAACTTGATCATACTCAAGAGAAGTAGACGTCTCTTTGAAGCTTTAGAACTGCGAAGGATCATTTACCAAACTGAAAGGTAACATAATTGTTAGATTATACTCTCCCCTAAATGATAGGAACATAAATTGTATACCATTAGAGATGCACAGTAACTAACAAAGTATTCATACAGGAGTGGAAACCTAAAACCTCAGCATCCATTCCACTGCAATGTAGGAAAATGATATTACAGGTGTTTCCAGGTGATACTTCTTGGAAAACATTACGTTAAGTCAGATTGAATTTTAGGTAATACACAGGGTTATATTCTGGAAAAGAAGATTTTGAAAAACAAAGCAAGACCACTCATGGAATCCGATGAAAGTAAATTAATCTCCACTAATCCAAATTCTAAGGTATTTGATTCTGGCAGACATTACAGTGACAGGTTAAGGCACTAAATGGGGTTGAAGCCTATAATCTCTTCTAAGGAGAGAGAAAAATACACTGTCACAATAAGATGGAGATCAGAGACCTCAGCTATGGAATTGGAATAGCCTTACTGCATGTAGACTAGGTACAACATTCTTCATTGAGTGGCAAGTGTGGCAGAGACTCGCATGCTCCAGAGACATTTTTGGACCCCTTTATTTCAGGACATCACAGCAGTGAGGATACTTGAGACATTATGAATAAAATCTGACTATCAGCAAAGAAACAAGAAAAAAGCCTAGAGCCCTCTCTGAATGGGGCTGACTCTGAGCCATGTATCAACATAACAAGGAAAGAAACAGGATTATCACTCATGCTCACTGGCCACCATGTGAGAGGTTGAGTCTGTCAAGTGCTCCTTGTGCAGTTACACTCAGACAAGAGGGCAGCTCCACCAAGCTCACTCTGCACAGCAGCACTAGCTCTGGAGACCCTGGAGCAGGTCAGTCTGAGCAAGAATTTGGCAAAGCTTGTTCTATTCTGTTGCTCTGTAATAAATCACTTACTTAGTGGCTAATGTCCACTTATTATAACAATGTTGCTGGAGCTCAGATACCTGGGCACAGCTTAACTGATTTCCTAAGGGTCTCGCAATAGGCAAGCAAAAATCAGCTGGGCCACATTCCCATCTGGAGGCTGGACTAGGCAAGAAACCACTTCCAATCCCTCCATTGTTGGCAGAATCCTTTTCCTCATGACCGTCACATTAATCAAAATCAGAAAGGGGGCAGTCTCTTAAGATGCTAGAGCCCATGCCTTTAGGGAGGCATAAGATCTCTTTTTAAAAACTTCTTACTAAGTCAGTCTCACTCAGGATACTCTTTTTGAGTTAAAGTCATGTGACATGGGACCCTCAATAAAACTGAAAAATCCCTCACCCTTGCCATACAAGGTCATCTAATTATGGTCATAACACCAGGGGGCAGAGATCCTGGGGCCATCTTAGAATCCTGCACACAACAGCAAGTATTCCCTGCTGATGCCAACTTTACCATGAAGATGAAGCCATGAAGAGGTGAAAACCACTATTTAAGGGAGAGGAGCTGGGGCATGAGATAGGATATAAGGAGGTGATGAATCCAAAACATGAGACAGAGTAAGTTGAAGCAGACAGGGAAACTGAGTGAACCAATTGATTGAACCAGAGCACTTCTGCAAAGGAGTCTTTGACAGCAGAGCATCATTGTGCCCACCTGGGCCACCCAGTTTTTATAGCTGAAGAATATAGTAAGATGTGTTCAGCAAGCCTACATCCAGACTGGGTGATCTGAAGAAACCACCTCAACTCTTAACCTTGATGAGCCAGTAGTTAAAGCACTGTTGCCCCTATGGGGACAGCAGCAACAGAGAATTCAGCTGCAGCCCTCTTTAGAAGCACCAACCAGACTGCTTCAGTGGAGGAAGAGCCCCCCACACCCACAACTGCTGCAAACATTCACCTCATGAGTCCTGGACTTCCCAATGCCTATGACTCTCGTATGCCTGAGTCTCCTGGTACCTGGAGGGCTCATGCCTCTGTAGGAGATTCACTACCTCAGGAGAACCAGCACACATGGGTGGGACTCTCTGGACCTTGTAGGGTCTCCATATTCTGAGGTTTGTGGTTTGTGCAACCCTACACCTCCCCTAGGGAAGAAGATCCCAGCATCCTAGGTAATATCTCTTCTTCGATGTCCTACTTGAAGTTGGCACCAATCTTCGGTATGGCTCAGAGACAGCTATGCACATCCTGACAGAGCACTGTGCCCAACAGAATGACAGTTTCAAACATCTTTAACAGGTAAGCCTGAGTCTAAACAGGCCACAGCTCTTTTCCTGCTGTAAGAAAAAAAAATTCCTTTGCCACCTCTTTCACACAAGATCTGTGGACAGAACTCAAAGCAACATCCCTTTGGAAAGACTCCCCCTAAAGCATCAGCACAGGGGTCTGGTCAGGCCATGCCTCTGGATTAGACTGTCAAGATTTATACCTAAGTAGGGGCGCCTGGGTGGCTCAGCCGGTTGGGCGGCTGCCTTCGGCTCAGGTCATGATCCCGGGGTCCTGGGATCGAGCCCCACATCGGGCTCCCTGTTCCACGGGAGGCCTGCTTCTCCCTCTGCTGCTCCCCCTGCTTGTGCTCCCTCTCTCCCTGCCTCTCTCTCTGTCAAATAAATAAATAAAATCTTTAAAAAAAAAAAAAAGATTTATACCTAAGTAGTGGGAAAATCTGAGTCTATGAAGGGAATTTCAAATGGGAAGACAGAATGGCCTTATTAAAATTTGGGAGCTGAAGAAGGTAGAATGTCAGAGGACAGATTAGAATCTTTCTTTTCAGAATGGCCTAAATTTTGAAATACAAATTAGTTTCATCAAGAAAACAGGCATGTGCAAATATCTTTTCCCATTCAGTAGGTTGCCATATGATCAAAGTTAGTATGGCTCAGAGACAGCTATGCAAATCCTGTCAGAGCAGTATGCCCAACAAAATGACAGTTTCAAACATCTTTAATAGGTAAGCCATAGTCTAAACAGACTAGAGCTCAAACTTACCTTTCACTTTAAGAAAAAAAAAAAATCTCTTTCCCTCCTCCACAAACTGAACCCTGGACAGAAAGCAGAGCAACATAGCTTGGAAAGGATCCCCTTAGAGCATCAGAGCAGGGTCAATTCAGTCCATGACCCTAAATTAGCCTCTGCAAAGATTTGCACAAGAAGTCTGTCTCCCTTTTGACTAAACTATGGGAGTTTCAAAAGGAAACACAGTACAGCCTCATTAGACATAATGGGAGCTGAAGGACAATGTGGAATGTCATAGACCAAATTGCATCTTTTCTTTAAAAAAGATATGCTACCTTAAAATACCAATCAGTGCCAGCAAGAAAAGGCAATACAACCTCCATTCCCTGTATGGGAAAGAATAAAGACTCCTGTTTTTCACCTAACACTAAGCTGCCTTCAATATCATCTTGCAACTCGTATCTTAAAATCATACATTTTAGGAAACATGAAGATGAGTGCGTGCTTTGGAGGGACCAGCATGGACATGGGAGGTTTCCCTGATCTGGATGTTACAAGCACCCTATTCCACCAGCAGGACCATCTTCTCCCATTAAATGTAGCTCGGGACTATGAATAAGCAGCTCTTCTCTCTTATTCTGGACACAGACTCCCTGGGCTCACATTGTGCTTATCACTGAGGAGCAGAGGGGGACTCAAGCTTTACGGACAGTGAAGCTAGTATGAGAGGAGAATGATCCTGCTCAGAGCTGGCTACTAAGGCTCCTGCTTCAGTCAGCAAAGTGTCCCAGAAAAGTAGAATGTTTATCACCATGCACCAGGAAAGCAGGTCTGACACAGCGTGGTAATGATTTTTCTCCAATGGGACCCATCCCCCTGGACATTAGAAACATGTTCCCCAGATAAACACCACCAAGCACAACTAGAAAAGGATTAATCTGGGAATGCACAAGTATAGCACCTACCCTACCCATAAGATATATCAAACTCACATTATTACCTCACAGGATATAGTGAAGCTCAAGCAGCATGACACTGTGATGATTGGAACAGTTATAATACTGTTTCATGTTTCCAGGGCCTGTCTACCCAGAGCAGAAGGTCCTGCTACTAATCATCATCAGCACTGCCCTCAGCCTGTGTCAACCACATTTCTAATAGTGTCAAAAGCATCAAGAAACAAACTCCAGGGGCATCTGGGTGCAACTTCCTTACATTCAGTCCTGTACTTTCTATGCACACTTCCAGGAGGCACAACTGGCCCATCACAGTTGAAGAGCACCCATTATTTAGCAAGTCAGTTTACACTCAAACTGGGTAGACCATCCTTCAACAGGATGGAGATCTGATTCATGTTCTTGATCTCTTACCACAAAACACATTTTCAGACACAGTAACAAAACCAATGGAAAATGGAACCCACAGATCAAAAAAAGGTAATCGTGTGGAGGTACCATCACATTAAGATACAGACCCCTTATCACCAAAGACATTGTCCTACCATGGGATCAACTTCCAATGATTCTGAAGAGCTAGCTATCTGAGAGCTCAGGGGGTAGGAGCCTGCGATAAGATGGGAGGAGAGCAGAGTGAATAAAGCTTGAGGAGTAGAGACAAAGGAGACATGACAAAAACTTAGAATCATAGGAAGGAGTACCTCATTTTAAATCCCTCCTACCTGTTTGGGCCATCCTAGAACCTTATCTCAGACCTGGCTATTTTTATTCTAACCCTGAGCCACTTTCCATTCCAAATGTGTAACTGGGTTCTGAAGCCTATAAAACTTAGGGCACATGAGTTTGGTGTATCTGGAAGGACCAACTAACAACCCACTAACAGCAAAACAGCACTTCAACTGGTCTTAAGGGTTAACTTGCTTCAAGCTTATGCACCCCTTGCTAGCTGACCTAAGCCCCTTATAGTTTGTAGAAATTCCCTTGAGATTTTGCAGTCCACTGGCCTTGAACAAAGGACCAGACTTCCCCAGAAAATAAGGCCTGATCACATTTGAAGACAGCTGCCACTGATGCCAGCAAGTCTGTTCAGGGTCATGTCAACAAATGATTAGCTTCTGAGCACCACCTTCTCCTGTAACAGCCCCCTCACCATTTCCTCATGCTTTCCCCTTTAAAAACCTCCTGCTTCACCTGGATGGGGAAGATAGTCTTTGAGACATTAGTCTGCCATCTTCCCAGGCTGCTGGTTTCCTGAATAAGACAACCTTTCCTTTCCCACCACCAGTCTCTCAAGTATGGATTTTTGAGTGGCAAGCAGCCAAACCTCAATTCAGAACCTGTCCTCTGAATTGCTGTGGAGGTGGAGTCTTTTGGGTCTTCCACAGAGAGTATCATGACATCTGTGAAAAGAGAGAGTTTGACTTGTCAATTTGAATACCTTCTTTTTGTTGTCTGATTGCTGTTGCTAGGATTTCTAGTACTATGTTGAACAATAGTGGCGAGAGTGGGCATCCTTGACGCATTCCTGATCTTAAGGGAAAGGCCCTCGGCTTTTCCCCATTGAGGATGATATTCACGGTGGGTTTTTCATAGATGGATTTTATGAACTTGAGGAATGTTCCCTCTATCCCTATACTCTGAAAAGTATATGTGGCAGGATACAAAATCAGTGCACAGAAATCAGTTGCTTTCTTATACACTAACAATGCAGCTGTAGAAAGAGAAATTAGAGAAACGATTCCATTTACAATAGCACCAAAAACCATAAGATACCTCAGAATAAACCTAACCAAAGTAAAGGTTCTATTCTCTAGCAACTACACTCATGAAAGAAATTGAAGACACAAAAAGATGGAAAAATATTCCATGCTCATGGATCGGAAGAATAAACATTGTTAAAATGTCTATGCTACCCAGAACAATCTGTACCTTCAATGCCATCCCGATCAAAATTCCTATTGATAGCCAGTCTAGGATAATGTTAGCTGCAATAGATTGTAACCAAAGACTAAAATGAGAAAAATGAGTTCATACTGAAACAAATGAATGTGTCTATGAATGAATGAATGAAGAGTAATCTCTTTATTAGCATAGAATTCCAAATTATGAGTGTATGAGAAATGAGAAAAATAGAAAATTATCATTTGGCAACCAGAAAAAGTAATAATTGTTTCAGGCAAGAATCTTCAACAGATAATAAAATTAGTGAGAGAAAGGAAAAAAAAAAGATGAGAAACAGAATTTTTGCATACTTCCACGGTATCTTCATTTTGAGGACAATTTGACTGAGATATCGTTGTAAACATCACCAAGACAGGGACAAATAGTCATCATGTGCCTCCTGATGAAATGTACTGAGAAGGACACAACATCACTTCTCTGGTTTTTTTTTTTTTTTTTAAAGATTTTATTTATTTATTCATGAGAGACAGAGAGAGAGAGAGAGAGGCAGAGGGAGAAGCAGGCTCCCAAGGAGCAGGGAGCCCGATGCGGGACTCGATCCCAGGACCCTGGGATCATGACCTGAGCCGAAGGCAGACGCTTAACCATCTGAGCCACCCAGGCGCCCACTTCTCTGGTATTCTTGATAAAAATGCATAACCAAAATGTAATCATGAGGAAATATTAGACAAACTGAGGAACATTCTACTAAATAACTTGTCAGTTCTCCTCAAAAGTATTAAGGTTATGTATCAAGTATCAAGTCAAGGAAAGGACATGTTCCAGATTCAAGGAAACTAAGGAGATATGGCAATAAAACACAACCTGTGATGCTCACCTTTGGATGCTGGACCAGAGAAAAGACATCTGTGGGTCAGCTGGAGAAATTTGCATTAGGATAAATTTGCATTAGAGAAATTTACACTATCTACTAATATTGTATCAATGTTCCTTTTATAAGTTTGGTTAACAGTATGATGGTTAGGTGGAAAAAATGTTAACATTTGAGGAATTTGGATAAAAACCAGACATTCTTTGTTTTATTTTTTTTTTAAAGATTTTATTTATTTATTTGACAGAGAGAGAGAGACACAGAGAGAGAGAGAGCACAAACGGGGGGGAGTGGGAGAGGGAGAAGCAGGCTTCCCGCCGAGCAGGGAGCCCGATGCGGGGCTCGATCCCAGGACCCCGGGATCGTGACCTGAGCCGAAGGCAGACGCTTAACGACTGAGCCACCCAGGCGCCCCTCTTTGTTCTATTTCTGAAACTTCTTCTGCAAGTCTGAAATTATTTCAAAGTGAAAAGTTAAAAAAAATTAAACATTAATACATAGAAAAAAAATTTCAATGGCACTTTTCAAAGTGCTGGAACAAACAATCCTAAAATTTATATGGAATCAGAAAAGACCCCGAATCGCCAAGAAATGTTGAAAAAGGAAAACAAACTGGGGGCATCACGTTGCCTGATTTCAAGCTATATTACAAAGCTGTGATCACCAAGACAGCATGGTACTGGCACAAAAACAGACATATAGACCAATGGAACAGAATAGAGAGCCCAGATATGGACCCTCAACTCTATGGTCAAATAATCTTTGACAAAGCAGGAAAAATACGCAATGGAAAAAAGTCTCTTCAATAAATGGTGCTGGGAAAATTGGATAGCCACATGCAGAAGAATGAAACTTGACCATTCTCTAACACCATACACAAAGATAAACTCAAAATGGATTAAAGACCTCAATGTGAAACAGGAATCCATCAAAATCCTAGAGGAGAACCTAGGCAGTAACCTCTTTGACATCGGCCACAGCAACTTCTTTCAAGATACATCTCCAAAAGCTAGTGAAACAAAAGCAAAAATGAACTTTTGGGACTTCATCAAGATAAAAAGCTTCTGCACAGCCAAGGAAATAGTCAACAAAACAAAGAGGCAACCCACAGAATGGGAGAAGATATTTGCAAATGACACTACAGATAAAGGGTTGCTATCCAAGACCTATAAAGAACTTCTCAAACTCAACACCCAAAAACCAAATAATGAAGTTAAAAAATGGGCAGAAGACATGAACAGACACTTCTCCAAAGGAAACATACAAATGGCTAACAGACACACGAAAAAATGTTCATCATCATTAGCCAGAAGGGAAATTCAAATCAAAACCACATTGAGATACCATCTTACACTAGTTAGAATGGCAAAAATTGACAAGAAACAATAAATGTTGGAGAGGTTGTGGAGAAAGGGGAACCCTCTTACACTGTTGGTGGGAATGCAAGTTGGTACAGCCACTTTGGAAAACAGTGTGGAGGTGCCTCAAAAAATTAAAAATAGAGCTACCCTATGACCCAACAATTGCACTACTGGATATTTACCCCAAAGACACAGATGTAGTGACGAGAAGGGCCATATGCACCCCAATGTTCATAACAGAAATGTCTGCAATAGCCAAACTGTGGAAAGAGCTGAGATGCCCTTCAACAGATGAATGGATAAAGATGTGGTCCATATATACAATGGAATATTACTCAGCCACCAGAAAGGATGAATACCCAACTTTTACATCAACATGGATGGGACTGGAGGAGATTATGCTAAGTGAAATAAGTCAAGCAGAGAAAGTCAATTATCATATGGTTTCACTTATTTGTGGAACATAAGTAATAGCATGGAGGACATTAGGAGAAGGAAGGGAAAAATTAAGGGGGGGAATCGGAAGGAGAGATGAACCATGAGAGACTATGGACTCTGAGAAACAAACTGAGGGCTTTAAAGGGGAGGGGGATGGGTTAGCCCAGGGATGGGTATTAAGGAGGGCATGTACTGCATGGAGCACTGGGCGTTGTATTAAAACAATGAATCGTGGATCACTGCATCGAAAACTGGTGATGTATTGTATGGTGACTAACATAACCTAATAAAATAAAATTAAAAACAAAAACAAAAACAGAACCTGTCCTCTGTCCAGTAACAGGTCCTTGATCTGTAGGTTGCAGACTTCTAATTCCAGGACCATTTTTCCTATGCAAATGTAGCTAGGGCACATGAAATCTACAGTTCTCTGCTGAGATGTCCCAGTCCACAGGGCACCTTAGAAAATGCATTGACCACACCACCATAACCACACTTTTTACCTGCCATTCCTAGAGATAGTCACTCATGGATTCAAGGAGGACATTGAAAGAGAAGGGAACTACTTTTTCAAGTACAGGATCCTAAAGAACAGATATTACTTCATTCATGTAACATGGCCATCACTAATGAGACACAGAAGGGAAATCTTTATTCTTTCTGACTCACAAGGAATTAACATGGCCCTGTAGGAAGTTATGGGATATAGGTTCCTCTAAAATCTCTTCTTCCTCCTCTGGCTGGTTATATTCAGCCTTCTTTTCAATCAGGCAGTGCAGAGCAATTAATTATCTGGGCAGCAGCCAAAGCAGATTTCTAGCTGGGAACGGACACCACACACCTGTCAGACATAGGGGGTAGTGACACGCCCTCATTTCTACTTCAGTGGGGGACTGATGCACTTTATAAAGAATAGGTGACCTTATAGAAAACATCTTCCCCTCTTCTAAATGGTTTTCAAGATGCATCACCTACCAATGCCTTTCTGAGGAACTTCCAGACAGGTTCAGATTTGTGACCTTGAAGAACAACCTGTTCCTCACAAAGTGAGCTGTGACTCAGGGAAGTCGGTGTTCTGCTCAATCCAAAGGAAAAGAAACAGCACCAGGGACAAAGCCCCGTGGGTTTCTAGGTTATAATTGGCACTGAGGACATATCCATTCCCTGGCATGAGGGAAGAGTGCTCCTTCCTCTCTGGGATCAATGTGATAGGAAGAGAAACTTAGTACTCCCTTATACTTGTAGACCCATGTAAGCAGGGGTTACATGAGGATTGGGGTCATGGATCAGCCCTGCTAAAACTGGCAAGGTATCTGTTCTCCTTGTCTAATCATAAAAGTGTTTGATTTCAGGTCTCTCCAATTCCAAGTCCTAAGGGAATGGAAGGTCAAAGGGTGGGCTGGGGGACACAGTGGCAGTGCCTGTAAGAAGTGGACTTCAGTTCACAGAGAACTGGGTTGCTGAGAATTTCCCTGGCTCCAGACCATGGACTGATCCTACATAGGGGAGCCAACTGAAAGAATATTAAGGTGAAAGTGGAGAAAGCAAATCTCAGGACAGAGCTGCTCTGTGGGAGCTGGACAGTGACTACATCAGGATCCCACAGGATGCTTCACCAACCTAGTATTTGCAAGGATTCACTTGGCCCTTAGGACATTCATCCTGTGTTACTACCAGTTACAAAATAAATGGACTATTTGAAGCCCAGTATTAGTGGAGAACCTTTTGCATGTACAATGGTATAGCAGATACTCCTGTCCCATGACCAGTTCCTATACCCTGACCCCAGCTGAGGACGACAGGTCCTGCAAACTGTCTCGTGAGGAACCTACCTGACCCTGTAAGTCATAGATAATAGTCTTCCTTTGAGGTCTCCCCATTTAGGTCAGCTCAAAGTACAGCTGCTTTCTTTTAGAATGGGTTACATAAGGAAGCTTAGAAAAAAGAAGGCCCAGACTGAAATCCAATGGGGAATGAATACCACACCTCTGTCATCCCTCCTTGCTGACTTTTTTTTTTTTAAAGAATTCTAAATATAGGCCACCTAAGATTTCAGGTAAGTATACTTCTCAATTACACTTTGGTGGGAGATTGCTTAAGAGGAAATAGTTCTCTTAAAAATAAGGTCTTTTACAAAATTTAGTTTATTCTTATCTTATTTTCATTCAAATGTGGGAGTGGGTAAGGACCATCATAAGCTATCTCTTACAGGGAAGACTCCTAGAAACATTCAGCTTGTCATGGTCCAACCTAGACTTACAAACAAAATTCTCCATATCCTATTTGCAGAGATCTTCATGGAACAAAAATAACACCACCAAGGTCAGGTCAGTAACAGGTAGCCTATAATTGGACTTTAAAAGAAAACAACTATATGGAGTTGCAATGGACTATATATGATATCACTAGTGCTAAGTTCCTGTATGAGTGATTGAGGTTTGCATGTCCTTGGAAGGATAGAGAGAGATAAGAGAAACTCAAGTTCCACTGGAAAAGAATGCTCTTAAAATGATAGTGTAACATAAATCATGACTCATCTTCAAATAGGAGGGTCACCTCTAACTGAAGAAAGAGGAAATCGGCAGGGTTTAAATCCTGAGATCCCACATGTGGGTACCTGGGATTACTCAAGAGCAGCTGATGTCATCTTGCTTATCTTAGACAAGGGTGAATTAACTTTCTATAGTGTTTCAAAACAAAGTTGATTGGTCTTCTGTATCAGGCAATAGATTTAGGAACAAGGTCATGAAGGTCAGAAGTCACACATATCTCAGAAACTCGGAGTAGACAATGCAGTTGTGGACCCAACTAACAGACAGCTGGGATGTCAGTATTCAGGTTGCCCTGGGACACATGGGTTGCTGTAAGATTAGTCCTAGGAATATAGGCCCACTTGGCAGGCCTTTCTCAGGTCTGCTACCTCTTCAGATTTCTCCTGGCTCAGGCAGCACAGGGTAGATTAACTACAGGAGAAGTCCACCTGGGGAACAAAACTGCACACACCTGTCAGATATACAGGAAAGGCCTATAACTCTAGTTTCTTTACTGTGTGATTGTGCTGATGGATAAAAGTATTCCTTCACCAATAAGACAATTTTTTTTTTATCTACCTTATATTCATGCAAGTTTGGGGAAAGTAGAGGGAGAATGGTCTTAAGTTCTGACAAAGAAGGAATTCTAAGCATAGCCAACTACAAGGAACTAAAAGCATAAAATTCTCCCCATCTCTTTTTCAAGGAGGACCTTATAAGAACCATGGTGATGTCACTAAGGCACTTATAATAAAGAGCAAATAGGGTATAAACAGTCAAGGAAGAGCAGCCACATCAACATAACAAGGGAAAAATATAAATATCATGATGCCTCTATATAGAATTATGAGATTCTTCACCTTAAGAGAACTTGCCAACATCTGTGGAGCTTCCTGATCTTAAAGGGTCTCCATTTTCTGAGACCTAGGTCAATTTCCACAACCCTATACCTTCCCCAGGGTAGATGCTATTAGCATTCTATTATCTCTTCCTAGTATCCCACCTGATGCAGCTGGCACTAATTTTCAGTATGGCCCAGATACAGCTGTGCAAATCCAAAAAAAAGACTAATCGACAGAATGACAGTTCTAAACCTCTTTAATGGGTAGACTTGGTTTTCAATAGATCAGAACTCAGGGATTTACCTTTTCTTCTAAGAAAAAAATATTTCCTTCCTTTCCTCATTGCCCACATTTTTGCCTTTTCTTGGAGTGCCTCCTCTCCTACATTTCTCAATCACAGACAGCCTCAGGGGATTTCAGGTAAATAGCAAACCAACTTTCCCCAGCTCTCACCATTCCCCAGTTGAGCTTAGCTCAATACAAACACCCACGTCAATACAACTTAAGAATTCCTGGTCCCCCTGTTTCTCACTTTCAAAGTCATATAGGTTATCATCTACCAGGAGAGTATTGTCTAAAGGCCAGGAGCCTACAGAACTAAGTATCACCAGGACAGCCACAGGAAATGTCCCTGCTTTACACTCTCAATTCTCCTTTACCCCCTTCAACCAGGAAAGTCAGTGCTGGTTCCATTAAGACACCTGTGTATTTTAGCTAAAATCACCACAAGAAACAAGTGTTGGTGAGGATGTGGAGAAAGGGGAACCCTCTTACACTGTTGGTGGGAATGCAAACTGGTGCAACCACTCTGGTAAACAGTATGGAGATTCCTCGAAGAGTTAAAAAGTTAAAAAACAGAACTACCATACAATTCAGCAATTGCACTACTGGATATTTACCAAAAAAATACAAAAACTCTAATTCAGAGAGGAGTCTATGATGGAGGAGTAGGAGACCATAGTTTTGTCTGGTCCCAGGAATTCAGCTAGATAGCTATCAAATCATTCTAAATACTTGAAAACTCAACTGGAGATCTAAGAAAATAGAAAAGTGACCACTTTCTGCAAGAACAAGATGGAAAAATTCACCTAAAAAAAAAAAAGAAAGAATAGGCAGTACTGATTGCCAGGGACCTAATCAGTATGGATATAAGTAAGTTAGTAAGATGTCAGAACTAGAGTTCAGAATAATGATTATAAAGATACTAGCTGGGCTTGAGAAAAAGCATACAAAACAATAGAGAATATCCCTTTTTGGAGAAAGAAACAAACTAAAATCTAACCAAGTCGAAATCAAAAAGGCTATTAATGAGATGCAATCAAAAATGGAGGCTCTAACTGCTAGGATAAATGAAGCAGAAAAGAGAATTAGTGATATAGAAGACAAAATGGAGAATAAAGAAGCTGAGAAAAAGAGAGCTAAACAACTACTGGATCATGAGGGGAAAACTCGAGAGTTAAGTGAAACCATAAAGTAAAAGAATATTAGAATAATTGGAATCCCAGAAGAAGAGGAAAGGGTGGGGCAGAAGGTATATTGGAGCAAATTATAGCTGAGAACTTCCCTAACCTGGGGAAGGAAACAGGCATCCAAATCCAGGAGGCACAGAGAAGCCCCTCAAAACCAAAAATAGGTCAACACCCTGACATGTAATAGTGAAACTTGCAAATCTCAGAGGCAGAGAAAATCCTGAAAGCAGCTTAGGACAAGAGGTGTATAACCTACAAGGGTAGAAACATTAGACTGGTGGCAGACCTATCCACAGTAAAGACTGGCATGATATAATCAGGGTGCTAAATGAAAAAAAAAATGCAGCCAAGAATACTTTATCCAGCTAGGATGTCGTTCAAAATAGGAGTGATAGAAAGCTTCCAGGACAAACTAAAAGAATTTGTGATCACCAACCAGCCCTACAAGAAATATTAAAAGTGATCCTCTAAGTGAAGAGAGCCCAAAAGTAACATTAGGCAAGAAACAGATGATCTACAGAAATAGTCAGTTTGCAGGTAATACAATGGCCTTAAAGTCATATCTTTCAACAGTTACTTTGAAGGTATATGGGCTAAATGCCCCAATCAAAAGACACAGGGTATCAGATTAGATAAAAAAAAAAAAAAGCAAGATCCATTGATATGTTGTCTGCAAGAGACTCATTTTAGACCTGAGGACACCTCCAGATGTAAAGTGATGGGAGAGAAAACCACTTATCATGCTACTGGACATCAAAAGAAAGCTGGGGTGGCAATCCTTATATCAGACAAATTAGATTTTTAAACCAAAGACTGTAATAAGAGAGGAGGAAGGACACTATATCATAATTAAAGGGTCTATCCAACAAGATGATCTAAAAATTGTAAATATTTATGCCCCTAACATGGGAGCAGCCAATTATATAAGCCAATTAGTAACAAAATTAAAGAAACACATTGATAATACAATAATAGTAGGAGACTTCAACACCCCACTCACTGCAATGGACAGATCATTTAAGCAGAAGATCAGCAAGGAAACAAGTGCTTTGAATGACACCCTGGACCAGACGGACTTCAGATATATTCAGAGCATTCCATCCTAAAGCAACAGAATGCACATTCTTCTCAAGTGCACGTGGAACACTCTCCAGAATAGACCACGTACTGGGTCACAAATCAGGTCTCAACTGGTACCAAAAGACTGGGATCATTCCCTGCATATTTTCAGACCACAATGCTTTGAAACTAGAACTCAATCACAAGAGGAAATTTGGAAAGAACTCAAATACATGGAGGCTAAGGAGCATCCTACTAAACGATGAATGGATCAACCAGGAAATCAAAGAATTAAAATTCATGGAAACAAATGAAAACACAACTGTTGAAAACCTTTGGGATGCAGCAAATGTGGTCCTAAGAGGGAAGTATATAGAACTACAAGCCTTTCTCAAGAAACAAGAAAGGTCTCAAATACACAGCCTAACCCTACACCTAAAGGAGGTGGAGAAAGAACAGCAAATAATGCCTACACCCAGCAGGAGAAGAGAAATAAAGATCAGAACAGAAATCAATGAAACAGAAACCAAAGAACAGTAGAACAGATCAATGAAACTCAGAATTGGTTCTCTGAAAGAATTAGTAAGATTGATAAACCTCTGGCCAGACTTATGAAAAAGAACAGAAGGGACCCAAATAAATCATGAATTAAAGAGGAGAGATCACAACCAACACTTAAATAAAATTATAAGAACATATTATGAGGAACTATATGCCAACAAATTAGGCAATCTGGAAGAAATGGATACATTCCTAAAAATGTATGAACTACCAAAACCGAACCAAGAAGAAATAGAAAATCTGAACAGACCAATAACCAGCAAGGAAATTGAAGCAATAACCAAAACTCTCCCAACAAACAGGAGTCCAGGGCCAGATGGCTTCCCAGGGAAATTCTACCAAACATATAAAGAACTAGTACCTATTCTTCTGAATCTGTTTCAAAAAAATAAAAATGGAAGGAAAACTTCCAAACTCATTCTATAAGGCCAGCATTACCTTGATCCCCAAACCAAAGACCCCACCAAAAGGGAGAATTACAGACTCATATCCTTGATGAACATGGATGCAAAAATTCTCGCCAAAATACTAGTCAATAGAGTCCAATTGTACACTAAAAGGATGATTCACTATCACCAAGTGGGATTTATTCCTGGGCTGCAAGGGTGGTTCAACATCCATAAATCAATGTGATTCACTAAATAAAGGACAAGAACCATATGATCCCATCAATAGATGCAGAAAAAGCATTTAACAAGGTACAGCATCCTTTCATTGAAACTCTTCACAGTGGTATAGAAGGAACATACTTCAATATCATAAGCCATCTATGAAAAGCCCACAGAGATTATCATTCTCAATGGGGGAAAAAACAGCTTTTCTCCTAAAATCAGGAACAAGGCAGGGATGCCCACTCTCACCACTGTTGTTCAATGTAGTACTAGAAGTCCTAGCCTCAGCAATCAGATAACAAAAATAAAAGGCATCCGAATCAGCAAAAAAGTCAAACTCTCACTCTTCGCAGATGACATGATACTCTATGTGGAAAACCTGAAAGACTCCACCCCCAAATTGCTAGAACTCATACAGGAATTCAGCAAAGTGGCAGGTTATGAAAATCTATGCACACAGTCTGGAGGTTCCTCAAGATGTTAAAAATAGAGCAACCCTATGGCCCAGAAATTGCATTACAGGGTATTTACCCCAAGAATACAGATGTAGTGTAAAGAAGGGGCACATGCACCCCAATGTTCATAGCAGCAATGCCCACAATAGCTAAACTGTGGTAGGAGCCAAGATGTCCTTCAACAGATGAATGGTTAAAGATGTGATTCATTTATAACAATGGAATATTACTCAGCCATCAGAAAAGATGAATATCTACCATTTACAATGATGTGAATGGAACTGGAGGGTATTATGCTAAGTGAAATAAGTCAATCAGAGAAAGACAGTTATCATATGGTTTCACTCATATGTGGAATATAAGGCATAGTGCTGAGGACAATAGGGGAAAGGAAAAACTGAAGGGGAAGAAATAAGAGAGGGAGACAAACCATTTGAGTCTCTTGACTCCCGGAAACAAACTGAGGGTTGCTGAAAGGGAGGTGGGTGGGGTAACTTGGTGATGGGCAATAAGGACGGCATGTGATGTGATGAGCACTGGGTGTTATACACAACTAATGAATCATTGAACATCATATCAAAAATTAATGATGTACTATGTTGGCTAATTGAATTAAAATAAAGTAAAATCAATGCACAGAAATCAGTTACATTTCTATACACTAACAAGGAGACGGAAGAAAGAGAAATTAAGGAGTCAATCCCAGTTACGATTGCACCCAAACCCATCAGATTCCTAGGAATAAACCTAACCAAAGAGGCAAAGGATCTGTAATCAAAAATACAGAACACTCAAGAAATTGAGGAAGACACAAAGCAATAGAAAAACATTCCATGCTCATGGATTGGAAGAATATTGTTAAAATATCTATGTTCCCTAGAGCAATCTATACATTCAATGCAATCCCTATCAAAATACCATCAACTTCTTTTCCACAGAGCTGGAACAAATAATCCTAAAATTTGTATTGAACCAGCAAAAGACCCGAATAGCCAAAGGAATGTTGAAAACAAAACAAAACTGGTGGCATCACAATACCAGACTTCAAGCTCTGTTACAAAGCTGTCATCATCAAGACAGTATGTACTGGAACAAAAACAGACACACAGATCAATGGAACAGAATAGAGAACCCAGAAATGGACCCTCAACTCTATGGTTAACTAATCTTTGACAAAGCAGGGAAAGAATATCTAATGGAAAAAAGACAGTCCCTTCAACAAATGGTGTTGGGAAAATTGGACAGCCACATGCAGAAGAATGAAACTCGACCATTTCCTTACACCACACACACAAATAGACTCAAAATGGTTGAAAGACCTCAATGTGAGACAGGAGTCCATCAAAATCCTAAAGGAGAACACAGGCAGCAACCTCTTTGACCTCAGCCGCTGCAACTTCTTCCTAGAAACATCGCCAAAGGCAAGGGAAGCAAGGGCAAAAATGAACTATTGGGACTTCATCAAGATAAAAAGCTTTTGCACAGCAAAAGAAACAGTCAACAAAACCAAAAGACAACCGACAGAATGGGAGAAGATATTTGCAAATGACATATCAGATAAAGGGCTAGTATCCAAAATCTATAAAGAACTTCTCAAACTCAACACCCAAAGAACAAATGATCCAATCAAGAAATAGGCAGAAGACATGAACAGACATTTTTCCAAAGAAGACATCCAAATGGCCAACAGACACATGAAAAAGTGCTCAACATCACTCAGCATCAGGGAAATCCAAATCAAAACCACAATGAGATACCACCTCACACCAGTCAGAATGGCTAAAATTAACAAGTCAGGAAACGACAGATGTTGGCGGGGATGTGGAGAAAGGGGAACCCTCCTACACTGTTGGTGGGAATGCAAGCTGGTGCAGCCACTCTGGAAAACAGTATGGAGGTTCCTCAAAAAGTTGAAAATGAGCTACCCTACGATCCAGCAATTGCACTACTGGGTATTTACCCCAAAGATACAAATGTAGGGATCCTAAGGGGTACATGCACCCTGATGTTTATAGCAGCAATGTCCACAATAGCCAAACTATGGAAAGAGCTAAGATGTCCATTGACAGATGAATGGATAAAGAAGAAGTGGTATATATACACAATGGAATATTATGCAGCCATCAAAAGGAATGAAATCTTGCCATTTGCAACAACGTGGATGGAACTGGAGGGTATTATGCTGAGCGAAATAAGTCAATCAGAGAAAGACATGTATCATGTGACCTCACTGATATGAGGAATTCTTAATCTCAGGAAACAAACTGAGGGTTGCTGGAGTGGTGCGGGGTGGGAGGGATGGGGTGGCTGGGTGATAGACATTGGGGAGGGTGTGCTATGGTGAGCGCTGTGAATTGTGTAAGACTGTTGAATCACAGACCTGTACCTATGAAACAAATAATACATTATATGTTAAAAAAAAAAAAAAAAAAA
>NC_058404.1:196817397-196908799 GCF_002201575.2 Neomonachus schauinslandi
AAGAAGAAGAAGAAGAAGAAGAAGATAGCAGGAGGGGAAGAATGAAGGGGGGGAATCGGAGGGGGAGGTGAACCATGAGAGACTATGGACTCAGAAACAAACTGAGGATTCTAGAGGGGAGGGGGGTGGGAGGATGGGTTAGCCCGGTGATGGGTATTAAAGAGGGCACGTTCTGCATGGAGCATTGGGTGTTATATGCAAACAATGAATCATGGAACACTACATCAAAAACTAATGATGTAATGTATGGTGATTAACATAACATAATAAAAAAATGGAGATGTTTCAAAATGTCAAAAAAAAAAAAAAAAAAGAATAGAAGATTACTTGAAGGTATGCGCTTCTAAACCACTACCAGAATATAAGAACGCATAACAGCAGTGCCAGAAAATAAATGGACATTGGATAATCTGGCAGAAAGGTTATGATTATTCAAGGCTGCTCTTGGCTTTTTTACAGCATGGACAAAAGGCCATCAGCCAAACTGGACAGTCATGAACTAAAGACAGTGCCTGAGAACTTTCAACTAGTTAAAAACAAGTGCTCACCTTATGCAGATGCATCATCACCTGTAGGGACAATAACAGGTGTGCCACCCTGAGGATATCACTTTATACACTGAGTGTGAATACAAGGGAGCCATTCATATCTGGCTGCACAAATCCTCTGCATCTTCTGGTGGATGAGTGGGTTCAGGTTTCCTCCATGGTCTTTGACATGTGGTTTCAACACCTATGGACCCACATTCTCTGAGTAACCAGCCCAAGTGGAAAAGAAAACCCACAGATCAGAGAGATTGTCACCTGAGTGCTCTACCCTTTAAGATATTAAACTTAGTACTAAAAGGAGCCCCCTTGGAAGGAGCATCTCATGACAGTATAATGGAGACCAGAGATCTGAGATTCCAGATGGACAAGACCTCGGAGGGAAGATTGGAGAGGCTCAGGATCCCAAATACACACTTCCCATTCAATCAACATCCTGTGGACTTGCCTGGTGATTTGTCATAGCTAAAGCCTCCTCAGCATCCAGAAAATAAGAAACCCCACTTGGCCAATCTCAAGTACTCTAGATGGGAAGGACCCCAGTTCTGACACATAAGGAGAATTAGGCAAAGGACATCCTAGGCTGTGACATGGGGCACTGGCAGGATGAGGATCACACAAAACTTCATAGACTCCTGTGGGAAAGTCAACCCCAAATAGCCTTGGGTGCCTTCACCTTGGTCCGTTCAGCACAATGTATAAACTACTGGGACCCATGGTTAGACACTGCAGCGAGGGCAGTAGGACAAGCATTTCAGACACAGCTCACTAGGGCTTCTGAGTCAGTCCTGGGGTTTCAAATAAGACAGTGCTTCCCAGCCTGGGCTTTGGTAGAATTCACAGGGCTAAGAAAAGTGACAGGATGGTATGTAGACCCTTCCCTCCACAGAAAGACCATAAATTATCTTCAAGAGAGAAGGAAATATTTTTTAGAAGGTCTAGAAGAAGAAGGATCATTTACCAAATTCAGAAGTACCAATTTTAGATCATATTCTTCCCTAAGTGATAATGAATTGCATGTGTACTATTAGAAAAGCAGTAACTGGTGTTAAAATATTCACACATGAATGGTAGCAAACTTCAGTGACTAACCCACTGCAATGTGGAAAAGAGGTATTTAGGTTTCTCCCAGATTAGTTCTTGGAAAACTTGTTACATTCAGATCAAATTGAATTTAAATAATATAGCATTATATTCTCAGAGGGAAATAAATGATATTTGGACACAAAGCAAAACCACCTATAGAACCCAACAAAAGCAAATCAGAATAATTCTAGTAATCAGAATTCTAAGATATTTGATTCTGGTAGACATTACTGAGAGGCAAGATAGAGACAAATCTGAATGAGATGAAGGGTCTAAGGATCTCTTCTCAGGAGAGGAAAAAAGACACCATCACAAGATGGAGGTCAGAGACTTCAGGTATAGAGTTGAAACAGCCTTGCTGCAGTTGGACTGATGTGTACCTTTCCTACTGAAAGGAAAAACCTAGGAAAACTAAAGGCCATGTCCTCAGTCACCACTTGAAATTTTGAATCTCTGAAAATTGTTAAGCATTTAAAAAAATGTTTGCACAGAGGTGTTGGCAATAGTGAATGAGTCTCCACTCAAAGCAGAAGGTAAATGGACTTTTAATCAAGGATTCCTGTATCAGACCTGAAATCCCACAGGAGGTGTCTGAGCATCAAGAGGAGAGTAGAATTTTGTGGGAATGGTATTTTTATAACCCCTTGGTGGTCACTGCCCTGAATGACTGCAGAAGAAATGCAGAGCTAATTCTTTCTGGAGACAAAATATTTTCATTTTTGCTCACCTCCCCACTAGAGAAGGTGGTTCAGGACCTCCCAGCATTTCTACCCCTGGTGTCTTCTCCAGGGCACTAGGCAGGTGATTTAAGCACCTATGGACCTTGCAACTCTTAGGCAGTTCATTTGCACATTCGGAGGTCAGGATAGAAACTTCAGAATGAGTAGCAGATACAAGTGAGAAGTCCCATTTTATATGTCCTACTGTAGGAATATTACCTTGGAGATACCAGTCAATAACGTATATTTTGTATATTCAGATAAGAAATCAGGCTAATTTATCAAATAGTGAGAAGGAAAAGTACACTTCAGGATCAATGTCTATTGTGAGGACTAAGAAAAACAAATATCCAGTGTTGCATTCCTGACCTAGCCACTCCTGAAACACAGCCAACCCTAGGAAGATTAGGAAACCCTGAAACATACATTGCTTTCACCTAAGAGATATGGGGTAAGGCTTTCAGTTAGAATAATTCCATGACACAGCCATTTACTTCCAGAAAAGATAGCACAGGGATAGAGGTAGGGGGGTAAACTGCGCAATTAGGAAAGGTGAAGAGTGGCAAATAGTACCCATTGTGAGAGTGTTGTCAGAGGCTAGGAGCCTACAGAACTAAATATCACAAGAACTTCCACAGGAAATGTCCCTACTTTACACTCCCTCATTTGTCCTTTACCTGCCCCCTCATCCCAACAAGCAAAGTCAGGGCTGGTTCTATTAAGAAGACACCTGTGTCTTCTAGGCAGTCCCTAGGCAATCCTAGTAGGCTCTCAACATAAGACCACCAGGTCAAAGGGGAAGTTGCTTTGTCAGAGGTAGTATCTGCCAGTGGCCCAGCCCTGCACACAGAATGGACATCCCGGGCAAGGAATCTCAGCCTTTCACCACCTCCAAAGGGAACCCATGGCATAGAAGTCTGCACACCTGTGACATGAGCTTCATGGGTGTGGGTTCCTGGGGAAGACCTAGTTTTGACCTGGACCCGTGATAAATATTGTCCATGTAATAGACATTGAGAATTTAATGGCATTAAATTTAATGGATCTTCAACCCTTCCCTCCACAAATAGATCATATTCAAGAGGTAGATCTTAAAAACTCAAGAGAGAACCATGTACAAAAATTAAAATTTTAAGTCATTCTCTAAATGGCAGGAATATAGTAAAGTATGCACCATCAGGAATGCAGTAATGGACATATTAAAGCATCCACACATGAATGGAAACCTAAAACATCAGCATCCATTCCACTACCATATAAGAAACAAACGTAATGTGTTTTTCTGGGAAAATATTATAGATTTCTCCCACAATGTTTAGGCTTGAATTTTAGATAACCAGTGTTCTGTTTGTGAATGAAAAAGAATGATACTTGGAAAGACAAAGCAAAACCACCCCTAAAATACAATGAAAGAAAATTCATCTCAGGTTATTGGAATTCTAAGGTTCTGAATTCTAAGGTACTTAATTCTGGCAGACATTACTGAGAGGCAAAGATGGGAACAAGGCTAACAGGATGAGGGGTGTATAAGGAATCTCTTCTCAGAAGAGGGAAAAGGCATCACAAGAAGACTGAGGTCGGAGATCTTGGCTATGGAATCAGAATAGCCTTGCTTTCAAGACCCAAGTACCTTTCCTAGAGAAAGGAAAACCCAGGAGTATTGCCATTCTTCTGGAATCTGGGCATTTCTACAGAGACTGTCCCTTGTGATACATCCTTTAGATCTTTTTAGCACAGCAAGGAGGTATTTTAGTTCAAAGGACACACTGACTAAAATTGGAGAATTGTGGGAAGTAGGACAAAGTTATAGAAATAGACCTTTATTTTGGCCCTTTTTAGGGCAGTTGATGTACAGTCATCAGACTCAGGTTCAGGCACTATGGGAAGCTCAGAGAAAAGGAGTCCCATGCAGAAGTCCACTGGGGAATAAGCCAACACAGCCCTGTCATACCTCCCTATAGGCATGCCTATTTATTCAATGTGTCACTCTAGGCTACGATGCCTGGATTTCAGGTTAAAGAATAGATGCCTCCTTTCTTCTTCCTCGGTGACTGCTGTACTTAAAAGAGGTTGCTTCACAAGGGGAAAGGGCGAGGCAGGGTGGGGCGAGGGTTGGGGAGTGTTGTCCACAGTCATTGTAACCCGCCTCTTACAAGGAAGAAGCTCAAAAACATACAGCAATTCATGGGCACCAACTTAGACTACCCATATAAAACTCTTTTGATCCTATTTGAGGGGATCACATCAATAATAGAGTACAGGGAAGGTGTAACCAGAGTTGTGAATGCATCTATGTCAAAATGAACAGTAAAACATGTGGTGTATCCCCAGTACTAATATCTTGCTGTAGAAGTGAAGTTAGCATGAATTCCTCAATTCAACAATCTTAAGATGGGGAGGAAAGGAGAAAACTCTGAAGTCAGATTGGAGTATGTTCTGAATGGTTATAATGGAAGTTAGCCACACCAGAGGTACTTTTTCAAACTAGAGGATTGCCTCTGATGACATACATCAGGTAATATACACAGTTAAATATTGAGAGCCCACCTGTGGACCCACGGGATTAGCCAGGACTAGCTGATATCTTGCTTACCTATTCCGAGAAAGAATTAACTTTCCATCTTCAGTGCTTCAAAATATTGATATCAATAGAATCAAGGAATAGAATCTGAAGATCAGACATCACTAATCTTTACACAGGAGAACCTCAGAGTAGGCAGAACATACTGATATACTCAGCAGTCAACAGAGACAACAGCTTTATTCAAGTTGACCCTGGGGTCCCCTATAAATGTAGTTACAGGATTATAGGCTCCTCCCTCAGGTCATCTACTCAGGGAGCACAAGGCAGAGGCAAACATCATTTTTACTTCAGTGGAAGATTGTGGTTCTTACATGAAAGAAATTGGTGTCTTTACAAATTCTGTTTAAAAAAAAAAATGCTGTCTTCTACAAAAAGGCAATTTATTCTCTCCTCGTCTGCATTATATTCTTGAAAATGGGAAGAGGGGGAGTGCCATGAGCTATCTAACCAAAGAATTACAAGAACATACTACCCACCAGGATCTAAAAGAATCAATTTCTCCTTATCCTACCACTTGGAGTCCTCTAATGAAACAATGGTGAGTTCACCAGGGAATCTTCAACAATAAAGAGCAGGTAGAGAGAAAACAGTTAAGAGCAGCTACATCAACAGGACAAGAAAAAAGGGATTTATGAGTAGTGCTAACTTGCCATTATATGAGTGGTTGAGGTCCCAATGAAGTGCTCCTTCACCAACTTAATATGGCAGAAAGAGAACTCAAGTCTCTTGGGGTTTTACTTTGAGAAGAGCTATAGCAGAATGTAACACCTTCCTGAGTGGCACACCTAATTATCTGGTAAGAGCCAATGGCACATGCCAACAAATGGACAAAGGTTAGATTATGATGCTAACACCAGTAACTAAAGGGCTAATGGGACTAACAAGCAGAGCTACAACATTTCACCTACACCTTTGTTTGCTTTTCATTATCCCGGACTCTCCCACCTTGGGGAGGGTTTGAGGCTTGCTCTCCCATCTCCTTGTTGACTACCTTAAATAAACCCTTCCCTTGCTGCACATCCAGTGATTGGCTTTGCTGCACATCAGGTAGACAGAGTTGGGTTCAGTTACACGACCTATAGACCCATGGGTTTGAACAAGACAGAAGGGTGTCCTCTTATTGCTCAGAATAGAGGTTTCTAAGCACATGAATCTCCTGATGCTCAGTGAAAGAAGATACAGTAACAACCAGCTCTGTTAGTCTAACAGGGATCTTCCCACAATTAACTCCCCTGATTAAGATGATTGAGGCTATTTGGGGAGAACCACCCTCACAACTCCTGTCTGACTTTTTCCATCTTTAAGTGATGTATAATCTGTGTGCCCTCTACAGGTGGGTTTTCCCCCATAAAAACTGACAGACCTTTGTGTCCGGTAATGAACATCAGCGGTGTGAGTATCTCAGGCATCCTCCTAGAGCTGTGGGTTAGGGACATGAGGGCAATGGGAATGGCTCCTACTCTCATATCTTCATGAAGGACCCACAGCCTTTCACAGCCACCTCAACTTTGGACAGAAGAGACACAGGAGCTCCTATGTTCTGACAATCTTCAGAGAGAAAGATGGGTGTGGTCACAACCTTCCAGTTAATTTTGACTTTAAGACTTTCTTCTGCCTATACAAGAAAGGACTAACTTGCCATACCAAATGTGACACATCAAGGTGACCAGTCACTAGCCAGACCAAGGTACAAGAGAGAAGTGATGAAGAAGACAAAACAGCCAGAATGAAAATAGTCTGAATGTGTTTCCATCCTTGGATAAGTAATGCACTGCCAGCAAAAAAAAAAAAAGAAAGAAAGAAAGAAAGAAAACTGAATCACCTTTCTTTGAGCCAACATGGACTCCATTCATTGGAGCTAGGACATGTCAAAACTTCATCAGAACAGCCTGTCATTGAAGATGCAGACTTGGCTCTTTTCTCCAAGGAAGTAGTATTGAATGTACACAAGGATGCAATTATGAGCTCAGGAGTCTGATTCCAGAGGACTAAGCAACTTGATCCGCCCCCCCCCCCCCACCTTAGCAGAACTGTCAAGGCTGAATTGATCTGGCCCCCCCTTTCAGGATAGTCATGACACAGAGCATCCCAGACTCACAATGGACTAATCCCTGAGGATTAAGTAGACCCTCACTCCATTGGTTGAATTCTCACCCACTTTACTATCAGAATAACTAAGATACAGGAGTCCTCAGACCTCCCAGCCTACCCAGTGAGGTCCTGGCTTCTACAGATACTGGTTGGTCAGCAGAGCTGCCAGGACAAATAAAACGCTTCACCCTGACAACAGCAAGATTGGGAGTGGTGGGGTTGGTGGGGGGAAGACCTAGCATTGTTCATTTTCTTATAACAGCACCCCCTCAGGACTTTTGATCCAATCTTCATAGAAGATCACTGCCAGGAATAAGCCAGAAATGAACTAATGCCCAGAAAGTATGACCTAGAGCAATCTTTCCTGTGCAGAACTGATCAGTCTGATCAGTTGGGGGTAAAAGGTCAGTTATTCCCAGCAGTGGGACACTGTGACATTGATGGTTATAGAATGCTGTCCATGTCTCCCAGATGGGCCCTGGCTGCCCGGAGAAGGTACAGTGTTGCTCTTGATAAGCACTGTCCCCCACCTCTCTGGACATTTATATTGCTATTGGTCATACCAAAGGCACTCAGAAAAACTACAGGGGGCATCTAAGTCTAATCTTCTAATATTTAGGGTCTCTGTTTCTTCCCAGGAAAATTGATGGAACAGTCCCTACAAATCACATCATTTGATGATATCCAGGTACTGTATATTTTGAAATTCAACCCAGGTTGACCTCAGACAACTGAAATAGTTCAGTTGAGCCTCTCCACCAATATATATGCTCAGGTATGAGAATCACCATAGAAACCCATGGGACAAGGTCATGACCCAAAAGGTGCAATATTTAAAAAAAAACAAACAAAAAACCCACAAAAACACAACTTAGGGGGCACTTGGGTGGCTCAGTTGGTTAAGAATCTGACTCAATTTCAGCTCAGGTCATGATCTCAGGGTTGTGAGATTGAGCCCCACATTAGGCTCCACACAGGGCATGGAGCCTGCTTAAGATTCTCTTTCCCTCTAAAATAAACAGATAACATATTCAATGAAGAGTATTAAGCAAAGATCAAGAAAATATATGTGTAGTTCATATTCTGAAGACATAAGAACTAATATTAGCCAAAGTGAGAATATGACATCATAAAACATGGCTATTCAGCATAAAATACAGTACAATATAAAAACACATGGAATAAATATAGTCAACATGGCTAAAGATCAGACAAGGAAACTCTTCCAGAGGCATCAGGAAATTACAAAGTCTAAAATGTAAAGGACAAAAGGGCCAGAATTTATTCATTTTATTCCCTTAAACATCTCACATCTCAGGGGCCCCTTATATAGCACACTATAAAAAGTAGGTACAGGGCGCCTGGGTGGCTCAGATGGTTAAGCGTCTGCCTTCGGTTCAGGTCATGATCTCAGGGTCCTGGGATCGAGTCCCGCATCGGGCTCCCTGCTCTTTGGGAGCCTGCTTCTCCCTCTGCCTTTCTCTCTCGCTCTGTCTCTCATGAATAAAAAAAAAAAAAAAAAAAAAAGGAGGTACAGGACGTTGAGGCATTTGGGTTCAGGGTCCTCTCCAAGACCCTGAACATGGGGTTCGAATACCTGACCCTACTGTGCATAGCTCATCCAACTAATTTGGTTAGTGAAAACATGATAATAGCAGTAGGTTAACACTTTTTTGTATTATATATTCAGAAAATTATCTCCAATATAAGAACTGTATTGGCTGAATGGCAGATTTTGATCCAGAGTCCATGGAGAACTTAGGACATTAATTTAATTGGCATTGGGGAATAAAAGACCTAGAATATCCACTGTTGAAATCCTTATCTATTCATTCCTGAAGAATGCTAGACTACTCACAGGATAGGCAGTCACTAAAATCTATTTTCTCTTACTGGCAAACTTTCAATCCAGAAGTGTTGTGAGGTTAAGGCTTTCAGATGGAGTCATTTCACCATGGAAACTATCAACTTTTACAGGAGGAAAGATAATGACAAATGACCTGTCGTAAGGACCTATTGTATGACTCGTTCGGAGGCCAGAACACCACAGACCTGGATTCTGGTTCATAGGAGAATATCCACCACGGATTTCTCCTTGTTGAGCAATTCCCTAGTTTCACCTGCAACCAACTCATTGAGATCAGCAAAGAAAGTCAGTGCTGTTCCATAAACGTGGCACACCCATGTTGAGACCTCCAGACAACCACTTTTGAGGATCCTAGGATCTCCACCTAAGAATATCAGGGCAGAGAGGAAAATGTTTCCCTCTCTGTCTGGGAACTACCAGAGGCTCAGCCCTGCACACAGCATGGACAACTTAGGCCCTGAACCTCGGCCTTCACCACCCCAAAGGATGGTCAAGGCACAGAGGGCTGACCTGTGTCTGAGAACTATAGATGTGGAAACATGGAGAAGACCAGGGTGATCCAGGCCCACAATAACTGACATCCAGTGAAACTTCCGTAAGGGTATAGTAGAGTGACTCCATCCCAAAAAGAGTACATACTACAAAATTTCACCAGTATCATCCTGAATACTGTGGCTTTGGAATGACTCCCATATGGATGGATGCAAGGAGCAAGAATGGGCAGACAAAGGTCAGAGGATGGTGAGGCCATGTGGAACATGGGCCACAATGGTGAGAATCAACACCTGGCACAGTTGTAGACAATGTCAAAGCCAAGCATGCTTGGCAACAGCTTCTATCTGGCCAGCACAGGGTCTGCCCAATCCTGGGTTAGGTCTACCAGGGACTGCAAGCTAAAGAGTTTCAAACAAATACTTCCTCCCAATTCATTCTAGTTAATGGATGAGTTGGAGAACCAGGTTAGCTCCTTTGAATTCATGGAAGCCAAAGAAAGGGGAATGTTGGAGAGAGTAAGTTCTCACCAAAAACATCATTTGGTGAAATTCAAATGACATCTAGGAAGTTCTAGGAGCTCAAAGGAGAAAAGGATGCAAGAAAATGTTTTTTAGGTCATACTTGCCCCTAAGCAATATATAGAGATGTAGCAATTGAATGCAATAATTGACACATATACTGGAAATCTAAACTCTTTTGTCACATTCCAATGAGGAATGAGAGTTGTAGATTTCTTCAAAAATATCTAAAACAACTCATGACAGGTAGAAGATCTGACATATGGGGTAAATATAATTTTAGATCTTTTCTAGTTTAAAATTTTTATTCAAATTCAGTTAACATAGTGTATTACTAATTGCAGGGGTAGAATTTAGTGGTTCATCAGTTGTATATAACACCCAGTGCTCATTACATCAAGTGCCTTCTTAATGCCCATCACCCAGTTACCCCATCCCTCTACCTACCTCCCCTCCAGCAACCTCAGTTTCCTATAGTTAAGAGTCTCTTATGGTTTGCCTACCTCTTATTTTTCTTTCCCAAAACAGATGAACATAGGGTAAGGGAAGGAAAATTATTTTAGATCCTTAAACCCTTTTCTTGTTTGTGGTAAGAGGAATATGAGATTTAAAAAGACAAATCATACTTTGAATATAAGGAGATAGTTATTCTCTAGTTTTTACATTTTTGGCATTTAGTTTAGGCAGGCATTGGAGACTAAGATGGGGACAAGTCTGAATAGGATTTGGGAGGGCATAGAGAAGCTCTTTTCTGGAGTGCCAGGAAGTCTCCATCACAGGAAGATGCAATAGGGAGAAACCCTGATGTATTAGGCACTGAGCCTATCCCTCACCTGCTGAAAGGGAAGCCCAGGACATTGTCATTCTACTGGAATAAACTGGACTGCTCCCTTGCCACTCTCTCAACCTCAGTCCCTTGTTTCCATGCAGAGACACGTCTCAGCCACTCAGGGACCTCCCACCCAAGGGGCCTATCTTAAGTGCCTTAGGTTAGATAGATATGGTAATATCAAGAAACTTTGTTCAGATGTCAAAATTTTTCATCAGTGGAGACACAACATCCAAATCATACACAGTATAGGATGTACAAGGTCTATAGGAATATTAATCCATAATTGCAAATCTCCTACAAAAACCCTTCTAGAGGTTTGAGGCCTCTTCACTTTCTTTATACTGATAACTTCAACCAAGGAAAATACCAATCTTATGCAAATTCTTCCAGATAATGAAGATGGAACCACTTCACAATTGTTTGAGGAGACAGCATCCATTGGAACATTTTCAGGTTTGAAGCATAACTCAGCAATATGCAAGGGCAACCTTACCCCCCCAACCCTTTTGTAAGTTTCCACTTCAACTTGAAGCTCAGCATATTCAAAGATCAGATGACACACTTAGTCTACACTAGCCTTGTCCACCTCTACCCACTACCTCTCTAGGAGTAGACAACTCTTATACCTGAGCCCATGCTTTCAAAGATGAAAATTTTTATTGGTCAGATTACTCCAGGTCCCACACCTGGGCAGTGAATAACATACACATAGTGAAACCTACATCTTACTGCTCATCCCATTGCTTCCTAGGTAAAATTAGTGATTGTGAGTGCAGGAGATCTCTAGACACAGTTTGGGAGGGCTCATGCAAGTAAAGCCTCCTCCAGAAGAAACAAACCTGAAAGAGACTCCAGACTTCCCACTGAAGGCCATGTGGCCTTCAAGAAAATGTCCAGGTAATGGTCTACAGCAGACTGCCCCTTACGAGAGGTTGAGAACGTGAACATCAACAATTGCTTTCTTCCCTTGGTGACAACTTGCCTTCCTTCCTAGGTATTATGCTCAAGGATATGAACTCCATGGATTCCTTGAAGTACATGAAATATTCAGACTTGGAAAACATTAAAGATAATGCTTTAAAAATGAAATGCTTACTCAGCAGAATAAAAAAAAAAAAACTGATGCCAATACTGACAAACAAAAGCAGAGGTGAACCTACATAGAATATACTTCTACCTTTTGATATTGGATTCTGAGGTCGATAAAGTCAGGATAAGCAACACAAAAATAAAGTCCACTTTACCCAGCTGACTGCACTGACAGGAGCAATAATCAAATGGAATAGTGTCTTTACTGCCTATATTGAAGACATAGTCTTATACCTCTTTTCTCTGAGGAAGAAAATTTTGGACTAGAAATAAGGAGATATTCATATTCAGAAATCTACTCCTATGCATCTAGTAATAACTCAAACTTTCTAAGGAAAACTTAGAGGCTAAGAGAGTAACATATCTTCTCCAGGCATAGATAGATGAAGAACCCCTTAGTTTCACAATGGGCTCATCCCTGAGTGCACAATAGACTCATACCACTGCACACCTTACCAGTTTTACCACCAGAAAACCAGAACTTCATGAGTGTTTCTGAGCTGGCCAGTGAGGTCCCTGCTTCATACCAGATTGACGGCCAGCAGAGCTGTCTGGAAACCTTGAACCACCTTCACCAGAAACAGTGAGTCCTATCTGAAGTGAAGCCCAAGGCGTTATCTTTTTTCACCTTCGGACATCAATCCCTGAAACATGCTTTGCAGAGAAGTATCATAAAACAAACCCAAAAAGGTCTTCCAGGTACTAGCAACAGTAGCTTCCTCAACAGAATCCCATGGTTCATGCTTACTAGATGGAGTCTGAAACCTAGCAGGGTAACATTGTGGGGGCTGAATTGGATTCAGAATCCAGGCCATGTCTCCAGATGGTCCTAGATGCCAGAGCAGAAAATACTGCTGCTGACCAAGAAGAACACAGTCCTCAGCCTGAAGCAATTATGTTGCTGGTGGTGCCAAAATATCATAAAGTTAATGGACATCTGGCTGCAATTTTCCCACATTCAACCTGCACTTCCTCTTGTACTTTCCAGGAGGTACACCTTACTGACACTTTACCAGTCTAAGAGCAACAATCAGCGAGCAAATAGATTTACACTGAACCCATATAGTCAATTTCCTGTGGACATTTCCCAGGTAAGTCTGAGCTAAAATCTCTTCCAGGGCATCAGAAAAGTAAAAAGTCTCACTGGACCATCTCAAATGCTCTGCAATGAAGAGGACTCACAGGGTCACTTAACACAATGTCAGATGAGGTAAAGGGAGTCCTGGACTGTGCCATTAGGGGCTGGAAGGATGGGAATCATATACCCAAAGAACCCTGTGGGAAAAGTCAAAGCAAAACAGCCTAGAAAACAGCCTGATCCTTGGTCAGTCAGTGTCTAATACAAACTTGCACTTCAGGTGAGACTCTGCATGGCACACAGCTAGCTTCCTTCTGATTCTGTGCTGGGAGTTCTAATGGGAGGGCAGCCTCCTGGGTCAGGTTTCACCAGAATTCATGTGGCTGAAGGAGAAGGCGAAACATGGAACAAACCCTTACCTCCACAAAAAGAGCTTAAATTGCACACACTCAAGTGAGAATTCAACAGGTCTTGAAACTCAGACAACAAAAGTATAGCTTTAAAAAAAACTAGGTGGTAATTTTACATTATTCTCCCTTCTTTTCCCTTCTAAACCATTACTGCTGTAGTGAAGCATGTACTAATAAAATACATTTATATATTAAAATATTCACAAAGGAATAGGCATCTAAAAGCAACGTTCCACTCCAATGTAGGAAAGAGCTATTGCAAATTTCTTCTATTACACTTTTTCTTGATATTTCCTATCATTTTCATGACAACTTAAATATTTAAGTAAATGTTTCTTAAAGTATTATCTTAGTTGAAAGGAGACTTTTGTGACTAAAACTTGAGAACCACAGGAAAAGAACAAGATGAACATCCCCTACACCTGTGTGGGTAAGCCATGAGCCCTTTCTCCAGGATGGAGCTATTCTCAGGCTACCTCTGAGCCCCATTCCACTCCATCTGTGGGGTTGGTGTCTGAAGACAACTTGGAACACATGAAAACAAGGGCTCCAGAGAGACCAACAGGGACCCATCCCTGATCTAGAGGTTACAGAGGCGTTTTCCACCTCCGGAACAATCTTCTTTCAATTATGAGTCAGGGCCTACACAAGAGAAGACTCATTTTCCATCCTGATTGTGACATAACATCAAGGTGAGCAGCACCACAATAGGATCAAGAAATAAGACAAGTGATGACAAAGATGAAGAGCTACATGAAAGTACTCTAAACAGGCTCCTTTCTTTGTTTGGGAAATTCTCTCTCCTATTCTGAATTACAACCTTGATGGATAAAGTATTCTTGGCTGCAGAGTCTTCCCATTCAGCACATTGAATAGATCATGCCACTGTCTTCTGGCTTGCCAAGTTTCTGTGGAGAGATCTGCTGCTAGCCTTATGGGTCCTTCCCTTGTAAGTTAAGGACTTCCTTCATCTCGCTTTTAGGATTTTTTCTTTAGTACTCTATTTTGCAAATTTAACTATAATAGGTCTTGGTGTTGGAATGCTTTTGTTGACTTTGATGGGAGTTCTCTGTGCCTCCTCGATCTGGATGTCTGTTTCCTTTCCCAGATTAGGGAGGTTTTCAGCTATTATTTCCTCAACTAAACCTCTGTCTCCTTCTCTATCTCCTTCTGGTACTCCTAGGATATGAATGTTATTACGTTAGATGAAGTCATTGAGTTCCCTAAATCTACTCTAATAATCCATCATTTTTATTTTGTTCAGTTTCATTATTTTCTGTAATTTTATCTTCTATATCATTTATTCATTCCTCTGCTTCTTCCATCCTTGTGGTCATTACATCCAGTTTCAAATCGCAGATGTTGCATTTTCCATTTCTGCCTGATTGGGGTTTTTAAAGCTCTTATCTCTGCAGTAAGGGTCTCCCTGAAGTCTTCCATACTTTTTCCTTAAGACAAGGGAGTGTCCTTTTGATTGTTGCTTTAAATTCTCCATCAGGCATATTACTTATATCTGTTTCAATTAGATCTCTGGCCATGACCTTTTCTTGTTCTTTTGGGATGAATTCCTCCATCTTGGCATTTTGTCTAGCTCATTCCTGGGTAATGTTTAGCTTCCAACAAAGGCAATGTGCAAAACTGAAGCTTCTTGATAGGAAACAAGGAGTCCACTGAGTGGAGTATAACATGTCAAGATTCTTTTTGTTAAAGATTTATTTGACAGAGACACAGTGAGAGAGGGAACACAAGCAGGGGGAGCGGGAGAGGGAGACGCAGGCTTCCTGCTGAGCAGGGAGCCTGATGTGGGACTCGATCCCAGGACCCTGGGATCATGGCCTGAGCTGAAGGCAGATGCTTAATGACTGAGCCACCCAGGCGCCCACATGCCAAGATTTTTAGTCACAACTGCCCACCATTTAAAGTTCAAACAGAATTATAGCTCCCTTCTCTAAGGCATGAGGAAGAATTCCAAGTATACACCAAGAGGCAATTACAAGCTCAAATCTGTTCCCAATTCATAAGCAACTTGAACTCCCTCAGCAAAATTATCTAGACTGAATTAATCTGGCTCCATCTGTAGGGGGAGTCCTGACACAGGACACTTTAGACTGGAAGTGGTCTCATCCCTGAGAACCAAGTAAACTTAGTCCAGTGGTTGAATTCTCCCCAACTTCACTTAAAGTTCTTCACTAAGTCAGAGGAATGAAGATGTGTGAGTCTGACTCAGATGTCCAGTGAGGTCCCTGTTTTGCACATGCTTGTTGGTCAGCAGGGCTGCCAGAAGAACCAAACTATTTGCCCTGCACACTAAAACAAGTTCTTTATGAAAAACAGCTCTTTATGAAAACTGCAGTTCTAGCATTATTTTCCTTTTATAGCCATACCCAGGGCCTCTCAGCCACTCTCCATAGAAGAGTATTGCCAAGAATAAACCAGCAATGGCTAATGCCCAGATGACATGACCAACAGCTGCCTCTCCCACCCAGAAAGTGTCTCTGGATCAGATCTTTGGACCAAAAGTCAAGTAATTCCCATCATTAGGACACTGTGGGTCTGCAGTAGTTCCAGAATTTCTATCCATGCTCCACAGATGGGCCTTCTCTGCCCAGGAAAGGGATAATGATGCCCATGATGAGCACTATCCCACTCCTTTCTTGTACATTCATAGGCTATTGGTGCCAAATAAATTCAGAGAATAGCAACAGGGGGCATCCAGCTCCAACCTTCTAGCATTTAGGTCTTTGCTTCCTCTGGCAAAGTTTCAACAAGCAGCACCTGAGATCTCACATTTTCAGAGGACATTCAGGTACCACACAGTTTCCAGATCAACCCAAGGGGCCATCACCTCAACCAGATACCACAAAGAATTAGTTCGCAATAGAGCTTCTCTGCCAAGATATAGGCTCAGGCAGGAGCCACCACAAACATTCACAAGACAAAGTAACAGGCATCAAAAGGGCACCAGTTTAAGAGCTAAATGTACACTCCTCCATGAAGAGATTAAAAACAAGAAATTGAGATATAGAGTCACAATCCTCAAAGACAAAGCAGATATTAGCCAAAGAAAATGAAATCATAAAACAGATGGAAATATTCAGCAAATATCCTATAGAAAGACACAGATAAATGATAGAATAAATGTGGCTGAAGATCAATTGAAGGAACTCTGTCCAAAGCATCCAGAAAAGAAAAGGCTGAAGTGTAGAAGAATGTTTTCATTTCAATCACTGAAACACCCCCCCCCTTTCAAGACACGCTCAGAGTACAACATAGAGGATGGTATAGATGTTCAGTCATTTGAATTCCATGTCCCATCCATGGTAAACATGCAGTAAATTCATTTATGGCCCCTGTTGTGCTCAGACAGCTCATCTGAGTTTTAAAGGAGGTAACAAACAATTCTCTATATCCTATGTTTAGAAAATCATCTATTTCCATCAGTATAAAACATCTTTATGAAAGGATATGCAGATTTTGATTCCATTTAGAAGTCAGAACTGAGTATAGAACAGTAGCACATTCAAAATTAGCTTTTGTGAGAACCAAACACTTGGAAAATCCAGTGTTAAATTCCTGATCTAATCAAACTTGGTTCATGCCAGATCACTCAATTAGGAAAACCTGTATGGTACTGGCACAAAAATAGATACATAGATCACTAGAACAAAATAGAGCTCAGAAATAAAAGCAGAATTATATGGTCAATCTAGGACCAAAAAAAGGCAAGAATATACAATAGGGGAAAGACCATCTCTTCAATAAAAGGAACACTTTTACACAGTTGGTGGGAATGCAACTCGGTGTAACCACTCTGGGAAACAGTAAAGAGGTTCCTCAAAAAGTTAAAAATAGAACTACCCTAGGATCCAGCAATCGCACTACCAGGTGTTTATCCAAATGAAAATGAAAACACTAATTTGAAAAGATATATACACCCTTATGTTTATTGCAGCATTATTTACAATAGCCATGATATGGAAGCAACCTAAGTGTCCATTTATAGATGGATGGAGAGGTGTATTGTGTGCGCACGCATGCACACATGTGCACACACACACACGAATATTAGCCAGACACAAAAAAGAATTAAATCTTGTCATTTGCAGCATGGATGGAACTAGAGGGTATAATGCTAAGTGAAATAAGTCAGAGAAAGACATACCATATGATTTCACTCATGTGGAATTTAACAAATGCACAAAGGGGGAGAAAAAAAAGACTAACAAACCCCCAGAATCTTAGAGTACAAACTGGTGGTTTCCAGAGGGGAGGTAGGTGGGATGAAGTAAAGATTAAGAGTACACTTATCTTGATGAGCACTGAGAAATGTATATAAATGTTGATCTTTATATTGCACACCTGAAGCAAATTGACACTGTATGTTAATTAAACTTGAATAAAAAAGACCGTCTTCAATAAATGGTGCTGGAAAACTGGACAGCTACATGTAAAAGAATGAAACTGGACCACTTTTTGACACTGTATACAAAAATAAGCTCAAAATGGATTACAGACGTAAATGTGAGACGTGAAACCACAAAAATCTTAGAAGAGAACACAAGCAGTTTCTAACATGGGCTATAGCAACATCTTTCTGGACAGTTCTCAGGCAAGGGAAACAAAAGCAAAATTAAACTTCAATTCCTCAACCCACTCACTCCAACAAGGAAAGTCAGGACTGGTTCCATTAAGAGGATGTTACTGTGACAAGACCTCCAGGCAACTATGTCAGGAGTTTAACCTAAGATCATCAGGGCAGAGGGGGAAATGTCATCAGAGAATCTACCTGTGAGTCAAGCCCTGCACACAGCATGGACATTGCTGGGCTCTATGCTTCAGCCCTCACTGCTCCAAAACAAACTTAGGGCACAGAGGGTTGAAAAGGGAGATCTGGATCCACAGGGGTCATAGATCGGGTGGGGGGAGATCACTTGAAGGACCTGGACCCATATTAAATCCTGTCCATATCACCAACATCCCTAGGGGTAAAATGGAATGTCTCTCTTCCTAAGAGCACATAGGTGGTAAGAAACTGTATCTGTACCATCTAAATACTCTGGCTTAAAAAGGACCCTGTATGGGCACTAAGGAATACAAGTTTCAGGAAGACATGGGTCAAAAAAGACCTAGGTTTTGGCCAGTGAGCAGGGGCTGGGATGATGGGGCCAAACACCACTCACAGCTGTGGGCAAAGCCAGAGGCAAATATACTTGACAGCAGCTTCCTCTAGAGGCCAACAGGGCCCAATCGATTGAGACACACAGCCTAGGCCTGCCAGAGACTGCAAACAGCAGAAGTGGTTTGGCACATTTGCTTTTTCTTTCCCATACAATCAGGAATTTTAAAATGGAGGGGGTACGGGGATTGTAGCAGAACCAGACTATGCTCACTAGAATTAATAGCAGCAGAGGAAGGTAGAATGTCAGAGGAGAGAATGCTAAAAAAAAAAAAAGTTAAAACCAGCATCAAGTGTTCAAATTCAAATGAGATGTAGAAATTTCTTAGAAACAAAAATTTTAGATCACATTTCACCCTAAACAATAGAGGTGTATAGCAACGAAATGCTATAGTTGGCCTATTATAGTATTCACATGAATATGGAAATCTAAACTTGAGCTCTATTATATGCTAAGAAATCAGTTGAATTCTTTTGCAATATTTATCTTAGAACTCATGACTTGTAATGAAGGTGTGAGTGGTAGATTTAGCATTATATCCTAAATATATTCTCAATTTTTTTATTCTAGAAGAGGATGAATCATAAAGACAAGTCATCCTTTGAACACAATGAGAGTCTGTTACTCATTTTTGACATCCTAAGATACTTAATACAGACAGGCATTGTGGGAGGCAGACTGGGATCTGAGAGAGTATAAAGAATCTCTTCCCAGAAGAGGGGGGAAGGTCCCCAACATAGGAAGATAGTATAGGGAACACCTTGCTGTAGTAAACACTGCACTAGTCCCTCTTCTGCTCAAGGGGAAATGTAGGAGGTTGGCATTCTACTGGAAGGGTTTGATGGCCCAGTGCCACACACTGACCCTCTTCGTGCCCTTGTTTTCATGCAGAGCTACAACTCAGTAGTGCAAGGAAATGGATGGATGGCTCAAGGAATAACTGCAAAGAACATAGCAGATAGAGTTAGTAGTAAATGAACAGACTCTTGACCCCATCAGGAACAATTATGACATGTATTCTACATAGGTCCCAAGTAGGACTGAGCTCCAGTCACCTGTATAGATGACCAGCTTGATACTACCCACTTCACTGGCTAACTCTCTTCAACTCACCACAGGTTCACCTCTGGGCTTCCTGGGATCACTACAAATAAACTATAAAGTAGACAGATGACTGCATCCCCCAAAAGTGTGGATATCCTAATCTTCTGAACCTGTAGAGGTGTTATGTTACATGACAAAGGAATTAAGACAGAAGGAATGAAGGTTGCTAATCAACTGACCTTAAATCTAGGAAATTATCCTGGATTATGCACTTAGGCATCATGTATTCACAAAAGTAAAGGTAAGGTCAGAGGTTAAGATGCACTGCCAATTTTAAAGATGAAAGAAGGCTCAGAATTTAAACATAAAAGAGGCCACAACCAGGGACTTTTGAAGGCTTCTAAAAGGTGGTTAGGACAGGTTAGATTGTCCTCTAGTGCCAAAGACAAATGCCACCTTGCCCACATCTTGATTTCCTGAGACCTACTTCAAATTTTTGATCTCCAGAACACTGAAATGAATTTGTCTTCACTTACGCCCCTAACTAGGGAGTCAATTGTTACACAAGCAATAGTAAATTAATCTAGTACCTGTCCAAAATTCTTATTTCAGATTCTACATTCAAGGGAATCCATACTAACTCATTCAAGTGTATTTAAAATAAGTAGGCTTTGTAACTATCCTTTTCCTGGCAGCACTAATGAAAAAAAAATTAAGGCAATAAAAATAGTAACATAGGGCGCCTGGGTGGCTCAGTTGGTTGGGCGACTGCCTTCGGCTCAGGTCATGATCCTGGAGTCCCGGGATCGAGTCCCGCATCGGGCTCCCTGCTCGGCGGAAGCCTGCTTCTCCCTCTCCCACTCCCCGTTTGTGTTCCCTCTCTCGCTGTGTCTTTCTCTGTCAAATAAATAAATAAAATCTTTAAAAAAAAAAAAAATAGTAACATAACCTCCTAGCATCCCAACCTAGAGACATCATGGAGTTCAGTTCAAACAAATGCCAAAGTATTTACACCTGCACTCAAGTCATTAGAATTTATGATAAAATATCAGATATCCAGGATTTCTACAAAAAGGAACTAAATACACAACTAAAAACTTTCCCAAAGAATTCTCTGGACCCAAGTTATTTCCTTATAGGATTCTACTACTAGTTCAGCTAGAAATGCACCAATTATATGCAAGTTATTCCAAAGAATAGAAAAAGACCAATTTCTCTAACAAGCACTCAAAGAGGCTAAGATGTTACAAGAGGCCTTGTATTTCACAGTGGATAGTGAGGTCCCTATTTCATAAGAGCTATGGATCACTGTGCTTGAACAGCATTGAGTCTTTCTCTAACCTCAAGGAAATCTTGTTGAGCACAAACATGGAATGTGGAAGCCCTGGAAAGCAAGACCAGCAGCTGTCAGTACAGCTCAGAAGGTAGTGCTGGCTCACACCTTGCCCCACTGGCCTGGCAGGCCCAGGGTTCCAACACCAAGATGCTGGGTCTGACTCGGAATGCTACTCCCTGGAACACTGAGCCTCTATACCCAGAGAAGGTGCTGGTGTTGGCCACCATCAGCTTTGTCCCCAGACTTCCTAGAAAAAGTTTCAGTTGGCTCCCAAGGCATCAGAGAGAAAAGCAGAAGTTTCTACTCTGCTCCCAGCATTCAGGCCTTCACCTCCTCTGGGTGAACTTCCAAGATGACAGTTTCTTCCTGAGAAACTGTCAAAGCAGATTTAAGTCTGCACCTCAAGAAACAACCTGTTCCTCACAAGTGAGCTGTGATGAGGGGATCCAGGTTCTGCTCACTAGTCCAAGAAATCAAGTGAGGATTGGGATCATGGACCAGGCCTGCTAAAACTGACAATGCAGCAGTTCCTTGTCTAATCATAGAAGGGTCTGGTTTCAGGTCTCTCCATGTACAGCTACTTCCCCAGTCCTGATGAAATGGAAGGTCAAAAGATAGGCTAGGGGCAGGAGAACAATACAGGCAGTCTGATGAGTGGAGTTCAGCAGTCTCTGGAACTAGGCTGCTGAGAAACTTGCCAGGCCCAGGCTAAGAAACAACCCTGCATGTGTACAGCAACTTGATGAAAATACTCAGATGAAACTCAAGGAAATACCTCACTACTGCAGAGCTGCTCACTGGGGGCTGGGTAGTGACTATGTCAGGATCCTACAGCATGCTCCACCAGCCACATGGCTCCAAAGATTCACTCACCCCTGATTCACTCACAGGTTCCAGCCTGTGTTGCCATGGGTTAGTGAAGGAGGACACATTTAAGACCCAAAGGATTGACGTTTTGAAATGTGGCATCGTTTTGGAGCCAAAAGTATCTTAACTCTGCTGAAGGGAGCATTGCTTGCTTATTTTAAGAGATTACTGACCATTGCAGCCTCCACAGAACCATCTGGAAAGGATTCACATCAGAGATAGGAAAAGGCTCAGGGAGGAATATTCTTTGATGATTGGGCAGATTTAAGCCTCTCACCTTGAATTGCTGCCTGCTATTTTAGCAGGTAAAGCAAGACTCAGGAACCTTCTTTGACAGCTTCTGGTCGTCATGCAAGTCTTCCATGGGTAGTTTATGTTCTGGTTCTCACAGGGCTATTCTTGAGGGTGCTAGGATGCTCTCATTGATGCTGACCACCTGCTGCGTACCTATTATTTCCCTACATAGAGCCCAAATTACAGGGCCTTCTATAGGTAGGACCCAAAATATACAACCACCTCCCTACAGGATACATGGAAACCCAAACATTTCTCTGTTCACCGTATGTGAGGGGATGTCATTGGACTTAAGGTAAAATGCACTGAAAGAGGCTCAAGGCCCTGCACTTTGGCAAAGCTCAATTCTGTATAAACTCCATATACACTGGATGAAATTGCCTATGCTTATGGCCATAAAAGAAGTTATTGAGCCCACCAGGGGAGATAAACATTGGACACAGAGCCAGGAATATCAGGTCAGACTCCAATGCTCAGGCCAGCAATCAGAGCCCCATATGCCATGCCCCCATGTCATCCTCAGTGCACCAAGGTGTGTCTTTCCTGGGAAGCCACACACAGGTTGCTCTCATGCTGAGGCAGAGTCGTCCAGTGGACCAAACTCAATGAGCTCACACTACAGTGTGCAGACAAGGGCTGGGAGGCAATCTTCCCAGAAGACCCCTCAGTCAGACCTGAAAGTCCCACAAATTTCTCAGCAATGATTCTGATTTTTGAATAACCCCTCAAGTTGTCACCACCCTGAATGATTATATAAGAAAAGCAGAAACAGTTAATGAGACAGTGCTTCATTTTGAACGTTCAACTGCCTCTGCCAAGAGCCTCTGCCAAGAACCGCGCCCTACCCCCCCCCCCGCCCCAGTTAAGATAAAAGGGTGGCTGAGGACCTTCTAGCATTCAGCTTGTAGTTTCCCTACCTTAGCACCGGGCAGGTGGGGGACACCTATAGGCTCTGCTCTACATGAGAGCTCATCTGACTCTCTGGATTATAGAGAGCTTCATGAGCGTAGTAGTGGGTAATTGAATATTTCTTCTGTTTTATACATTCAGAAAATACTTAATATCCATCAGCATTAAATATCATCCTTATTGGCAAAAAATGTATTTGAAGAAAATAGCTGAAAGCTTCCCAAATCTGGGGAGGGAAATAGACTCAAATTCAGGAGGCACACAGATTCCCCAACAAATTCAACCCAGAGAGGTCCACACCAAGACACCTAGTAATTAAAATGGTGAAAAAAAAAGTGATAAAGAATTAGGAAGTGGCACAATATATTCAGGGTGCTGAAAGGGAAAAATCTGCAGCCAAGAATACTCTATAGAGCAAGGCTGTCATTCAGAACAGAAGGAGAAATAAAGAGTTTCCCAAACAAAAAGTTTGAAAAGCGAACCCAGGCAGTTTGGCATTCTTCCAGGATGACTGGGCAAGCGTGGCTGAGGCTAGGCATGTACCATGCCCCACTCTGCCCACTTGTTTTGGTGGGCATAGCTGTTGTGGACAGTAACATGTCAGTTGCCTGCATCTCAACAAACTCTTTTTTCAATGTTTTCAGCCCTTGGGTCTTCCTCAAGATCTCAAATGGTTGCTCACCCTCAGGCACAAAGCAAATCCCTTTGAGCCAGCCTTGGTAGGAGTGGCAAACAAGTCATCACTGAGACAGGCTACTATTGGGTAAGACTTAGTATGTAGCTCTGATCTCTGAGCAACAAATTCAAAATCAACATCAACATGAGGAGCCACTTTCCAACTCCAAAAATCTCTTCCCATGGTGCTAAATAGAAACCTCTCCAGGCTGAATTGATCTGACTCTTGTGACAGGCAGGACACAGAACACCCTAGACTTATAATGCTCTTATCCCCGAGAATACAAAGGATGTATATATGCACTGGTGACTTCTCAGTGGAAGTATTCCTGGCTCACAATTTTAATTTTGCCTCACTGACGTTAGATATGCCTAGCAACATGACACCATGATGACTGGAATGGTTGCAGAACTCTGCTCCAGGTCTCTTGGACTTGGTCCCCATCTTCTCAGAGGTGGTGCTCATGTTGGCCATGTCAGACACTATCCCTAACTGCCTGGGGCAACCCTATTTCTGCCCAAAGTACCCATAAAAAAAAAAGTTGTAGGGGATGCCTAGTTCCATACTTTCTATATTCAGTCCTTTGCTTTCTCCGTGTAAATTTAAGATACCACCCTTGAGATATTACAGCCTCCTCAAATCTGAGAGCCAAGTGTGCAGGAGCCCCAGGCAGAAGATGAGTGCTCACCAGGGCAACAGTCAATATTCCCCCATGTAATCAACATCCAGTGACAATGTCTGGGGGCAAATTGGAATGCTAACCTTTTCTAGGGCAGCTGTATAAAAAAACCTCACCTTGACCATCCCCAAGTATTTGGGGGATGAAAAAAAACCCTTAATGAGACAAAGATAAGAATGTCAGGCAGGTTGAGACACCAACCTAAGCTGTGTCCAGCAGAGTCTCATGATGTGCATTACACACACTCTGCACTCACAGACCCGGGATTACAAATCAAAGCAAAGTGGCTTTGGAAGAATCTCTCCCTGTAATGTCAACACTTTGACATTACAGCACTTCCAGAATGGCAAGGTAACAACTTCCAAAAATCTTTCTACATAAGAACAGTGAGCACCATGACAACAATAAAAATTGTCAAATGTAACTTTTCCAGTACTCTGGAAATTAACCAAATGCTTGCAACAATCCAAAGGGTAGTAAGTACATTTTTCTTTAGTCTTTAATAAGGACGGGGAGCTTTGTGGCATTTTAACAGGTCTTATTCCAGTCTTCTCCCCAGCTCTGTAGTAGGCTTGAAAACCAACACCTTACAACTATGGTAGCTGTGAAAAATAGCCTACCAGCCACTCCTGGGGGCAAATTGGGTTTGGACCTTCACAAAAATCCCTGGCCCCATAAACTAGTAACTATTTGACCTGTCTGGCACTTTCCAGTCAAAGTCCTAGTCTTAGAGACTGTCTTAATTGACCTAACTTAGAGTTGCCTCACTAAAAACAGACCTATCCCCTCTGTGTTTGTCAAAAATGAGGAAAAAAAAACAAAACAGTAATTGTTTGCCCCATCTGGTAATATGGCGTCAGAAATGTGTTAAACAAGAGACTGAGAAAAAATTTAAGAGACTAGAACAAGATGCTCATAACAGACTTTGAAAGCCTCGAACATATTTCTGGGACTTTAGAAGGCCACATATATGTGCATGACCTTGCACACCCCTAGAAAAAGACCTGAGAAAGCCCTAATCTCTTCTTGATGAACTTGAGGCTCTTACAGTGCAAAATAAATGCTAAAGCAGAGTTATAATTGCCATGTAATTAAAGGTGTACCCCAACACACAGAGCTCCCTCATCCACAATTGGAAGACTTACTGGTCTAAAGCATTTAAGGAAAGAGCTGTCTAATCTTTAGGTAATTAAGATAACTGAACAGAAAGTTCAGTGTCTGAACATCACAAGTATAAAGACCTCCTAAACTAGAGAAGCCACTAAACCCTGGGGATGGGGGAATCTAATTTCCCAGAGTTGCAATCATTTCAAATATTCAGGCTAACAAAGTTGAAGCCCATACAGAGAAACAGGCCCATACAGGGAAAAAGTCAGTCAGTAGACACTGGCCTGAGGAAGCCTACATGTTATCCTTACTATATTGAAAAATTTAAGCTTAAATTAGCTATTTTAAATACCCTCTACAACAAAAACTTATTATGTACTATATGCTAACTGAACATAAAAAATTTTGAAAAAAATAAAATACCTTCAAAGTAAAGGAAATCATTTGTAAAGTATGAGAACCATGTCTTAAGAGGTAGATCAATAGAAATTTAAGGAACCATATGGAAAATTTTGGAGTTGAAAAGTACAATAATAAGTTCACTTAAGAGGCTCAATAGCAGATATGAGCTGATGGAAGAATGAATCTGCGAACACAAAGATAGGTTGATTGAGATTATAGTCTGAGGATCAGAAAAAGTGAGCAGAGACTCAGACACCTGTGGGACACCATCAAGCATACCAGCATGTACATAATGCTAGCCCAAGGAGAGACTAGAAAAGGGAAGAATATTTGAAGAAATGACTGTAAACTCCCCAAATTTGGTTACATTTATTGACACATCTAAGCCAATGAACTTACACTAGAATAAACTCAAAGGGACCTGAAGCTACACACATCAGTCTGTTGAAAGACAGAATCCTGAAAGTGGCAGGGAAACAGTGACTCATCACATACAAGGGATCCTTGTTAAGCTTGACAGCTGATTTCTCATCAGAGACCACGGAGACCAGAGGCAGAAGAACCATGTATTCAAAGTGTTCAAAGAAAGGCTTTCAAGCAACAATTCTTTATCCAATAAAATCTCCTTCAAAAGTAGAGCAATTAAGATACTTCTAGATCAATTAAAAACATAACTGAGGTGACAATCCCTTCTCTTATCCTACATTGACTAGTTGTGGCACAAAATGACAGAATTTAAGAGCTCACATCTGGGGCGCCTGGGTGGCTCAGTTGGTTAAGCGACTGCCTTCGGCTCAGGTCATGATCCTGGAGTCCCTGGATCGAGTCCCGCATCTGGCTCCCTGCTCTGCAGGGAGTCTGCTCCTCCCTCTGACCCTCCCCCCTCTCATGTGCTCTCTGTCTCTCTCATTCTCTCTGTCTCAAATAAATAAAATCTTTAAAAAAAAAAAAAAAAAGAATTTAAGAGCTCACATCTTACATATAATGGTTTCTTGGTTAGACACTGAGCATGGAATAATTCAGCCCTTGAGTTGATGATCCCCTTCAAATCTATAATTTATTCCTTCACACAGAATTGCCAGAGAGACAATGAGGGATGACTTCATCTACCATGACTTGCTCAAGTTCATGTTCATGTGGAAAACGGTCTCCCTTGCACGCCCCTTCCTTAGGATTCTTCAGTAAGAGGGAGCCACATAAGCACATTTATGCTTTAGTCAGACATCTGTTCCTGGGTTAATACACAAGAGATTGGATTTCCATTTGCTCTGAATAAGAGTACCTATACCTGGTCCTAATGCTATTGAAGTGAAAAGAGGGGACGTTTTTTTCCCTGTCAGGCAAATTGGAAAAACAGAGCACCCACTGACCAGCACTGAGAGTCATTTCTAGAAAAGATTCAGGACTAAAAAGTTCTTTTGCATACAGTTCTTCTTGTGGTATGGAGCCATCAAGTTCCTCCCTGCTCAATCCAACTGCTTCATGTTTTTGGACTGTTCATTCCCTTCCCTCAGAGCAAGCTAAAGAAATAATAGGGCAAACCCAACAAAGTGCCTCCCTGTTTGGAAATCCTTAGTGGAAACTGATGATGTACATTTCTGGGTCTCAGGAGCACATGTGACTAAAGCTTCCCTTCCAACCTGTAGGCCTGTGAGGATGAGAATGAACTGTTCTTGTGAAACATGGAGATATTGGTATAGCTTGCTAACGGACTCAGAAGCTGTCTATGAGAATATCTTGTTCGGCACTGCTGCTGAATTGTGGTTCATCCTTAAGTCCTGGTTTCTTCCATGGAGGACTGATTTAAAGGAAGCTGGGCAGGCACCCAGTATAACCATTTCCCCAGACAACATCCTAGCACACGAGCCCTCTCATGTTATCACACCACACAATATTTGCTTGTATAGTTTTTACCCTTTGAGCAAGATAGGACAGTAAATGATATTCCAGAGTAGAATGAAGACAACTCTGGAATGCAGTAGGCAGGCCATTCTCCAAGTGTCAGCTAAATATGGAGAAATACAGAATTGACCTTATGACTTCAAGGGAAAAACCTTCCTTCTGATAATTGTTTCTCTGTTGTCCCTAGGAGATTCCTGTGCCCTATCACAGTTTACCCATCCTTTATGAGTCCCACCTGGTGGTTTTCTTGGTGTAAACTGACAAGATCCAGTAATTTGTTGGTATTCTACAACTCAAGATGAATGTTAGGCTTCTAGCAGGGAAATTCTAGGAGAAACCTTGACATCAGTTACTACCTTCCATCCGCTGACTGACTAATCAGAGAACTTTACCCAATCTGCATTCACTTGGCCAGTGGATAGTGGATAAAACTAAGATAATCTCACCAGAGCATTTCTGCTACAACACAAATATCTGGGTAACCCCGAACAGCTAGGGATCAAGTTATTAAATGCCTACAATTCAAAGTAGGGCAAATTTTGGAGTCCATTCATCTAAAGCCACTCTAATCTCAGCTGAAGTCAAACTGGTCAGCACCTTCCCCTCCCTCTGGATGCTTCCAGAGAAGGAGGAGATCCTCCACAGTGAAGTTGGAGCAGAAGAATAGTGATAACAGGTTTAGGTCCCTATTAGCCCAGGTATCTGACTCTGAGGTACATGGCATCCAAGATAGACCCCAATTCTGAGCTTCTGTGCTGGGTCAACAGTAACTTTCAGTGGCTTCTCTTGAAGGTAAAAGCTGAAAATTTCATCCAAAAAACCTGGGTCTCCCCCTGAATTTTTTGGATCACTTACTTTAAAATACATATCTAGCCAAGGACTTAGTCCTTTAGGTAGATTTTTTACTATTTAATGGCATAGCTTATTTTGTGGGGAGGGGGGGTTTCTCTAAGCAGGTGTGAGACATTTGAGTGGGCCTCAAGTGTTCTCTGGTTCACCTACTCTATATTGATAAGCATTGGTTTGATGCTCTTCACCCCAGCCTGGCCATCTTATCCTCAAGTACAAAGTTATATAGATTAAAAGGACATAGAATGTTCTCTGGGCTGATAATCTGGACAGAAATTGGTTCAAGATTCTGAGCACAGAGGAGCCTATAGTCCAAACTATACCAGCAAGCCAGGCTTTAAAGAGGTTTTAATGAGACTTTAATGACTCAGCCAGACCCCTAATAGGAATAAGATTATCCATTCTGACTACTCCTCTCACATAGTAACATCAGTAACATCAGCACCAGCCATTCACCAACCTCCAAGATCTATAGTCAGACACTTGAGCTCCTCTTAGTACCAAACACATGCTCCATCTGCTAGGTCCATCTGCTAGGAGGCCTATGGGACCCAGACTATCACAAGCTCCCAGATGGGGTCAGAGCACCTACTCCAGGCTAGCTGAGATGCTAAGTCTTTACTACAGCTCCCACCTGCAAAGGAAAAAAAAAAACCAGCATCTCATGGACCTCTGCCTGTTTTTCTCATGCAAACATTGTGTCAGAGGATGGCTCATGCCCATGTCACACCCTTCATCTGGTTGGCCGTACCTGTGAGCCATTCTGCTTGCTTTGACTCAATGCTCAAGCCTATGCTGAGCATATTTTTCTGCACAGGGCTTCTTAGATATTGCAATGTGGGACGCCAACAGGAGCCTGCTCTTCAGGCAGACATGCATGGCCCAGAAGTATCCAGGGGATATTAGCATTCCCTTTTGGCCAATGAAAGAAAGGAGGCGGTAGATACACACTTTTTCCTGGTGATCTTCAGAGGAAAACAGATGTTTCAAGTCCCACTTCCTCAGCAACCACCTCAGTATATGTCCATGGTGTCTGTTTCACTTTCTTCACACTCTGCATTCCTCTCACTGGGAGCTACCTGTGAAGTTTTGGGGGGCCAAGGTTCAGCTTTTAGCAGGGAGACCAGGCTATGACTTTGTAGCAAAGTATATAACCTTGATCTTTTATTTTTTTTAATTTTATTATGTTAGTCACCATACATCATTAGTTTTTGATGTAGTGATCCACGATTCATTGTTTTTGTATAACATCCATTGTTCTATGTAGTACATGCCCTCCTTAATACCCATCACTGGGCTAACCTGTACCCCACTCCCCCCTCCCCTCTAAAACCCTCAGTTTGTTTCTCAGAGTCCATAGTCTCTCGTGGTTTGTCTCCCCCTCTGATTTCCTCCCCCTGCATTTTTCCCTTCCTTCTCCTAATGTCCTCCATGCTATTCCTTATGTTCCACAAATAAGTGAAACCATATGATAATTGACTTTCTCTGCTTGACTTATTTCACTTAGCATAATCTCCTCCAGTCCCATCCATGTTGATGTAAAAGTTGGGTATTCATCCTTTCTGATGGCTGAGTAATATTCCATTGTATATATGGACCACATCTTCTTTTTCCATTCATCTGTTGAAGGGCATCTTGGCTCTTTCCACAGTTTGGCTATTGCGGACATTGCTGCTATGAACATTGGGGTGCATATGGCCCTTCTCTTCACTACATCTGTGTCTTTGGGGTAAATACCCAGAAGTACAATTGCTGGGTCATAGGGTAGCTCTATTTTTACATTTTTGAGGCACCTCCACACTGTTTTCCAAAGTGGCTGTACCAACTTGCATTCCCACCAACAGTGTAAGAGGGTTCCCCTTTCTCCACAACATCTCCAACATTTCTTTCCCTGTCCATTTTTGCCATTCTAACTGGTGTAAGGTGGTATCTCAATGTGGTTTTGATTTGAATTTCCCTTTTGGCTAATGATGATGAACATTTTTTCATGTGTCTGTTAGCCAATTGTACGTCTTCTTCAGAGAAGTGTCTTTTCATATCTTCTGCCCACTTTTTGACTTGTTTTTTGAGTGTTGAGTTTGAGAAGTTCTTTATAGATCTTGGATACCAGCCCTTTATCTGTAGTGTCATTTGCAAATATCTTCTCCCATTCTGTGGGTTGGCTCTTTGTATTGTTGACGGTTTCCTTTGCTATGCAGAAGCTTTTTATCTTGATGAAGTCCCAAAAGTTTACGTTTTTGTTTCACTAGCCTTTGGAGATGTATCTTGAAAGAAGTTGCTGTGGCCGATGTCAAAGAGGTTACTGTCTATGTCCTCCTCTAGGATTTGAATGGATTCCTGTCTCACATTGATGTCTTTCATCCATTTTGAGTTTATCTTTGTGTAGGGTGTTAGAGAATGGTCCAGTTTCATTCTTCTCCATGTGGCTGTCCAATTTTCCCAGCACCAATTATTGAAGAGACTCTTTTTTCCATTGCATATTTTTTCCTGCTTTGTCAAAGATTTTGACCATAGAGTTGAGGGTCCATATCTGGACTCTCTATTCTGTTCCATTGGTCTATATGTCTGTTTTTGTGCCAGTACCATGCTGTCTTGTTGATCACTGCTTTGTAATATAGCTTGAAATTGTGCAACATGATGCCCCCAGCTTTGTTTTTCTTTTTCAACATTTCCTTGGTGATTCAAGGTCTTTTCTGATTCCATACAAATTTTAGGATTGTTTGTTCCAGCACTTTGAAAAATGTCATTGCAATTTTGATCAGGATGGCATTGAAGGTATAGATTGCTCTGCAGGAACTACAGAACACTCATGAAAGAAATTGAAGAAGACACAAAAAGATGGAAAAGCTTTCCATGCTCATGGATCAGAAGAATAAACATTGTTAACCTTGATTTTTTAAAAGTCATTGCACTACTAGGTATGTACCAAAAGGACACAAGTATTGTGATCTGAAGGGGCACCTGCACCCCAATGTTTATAGCAGCAATACCAACAATAGCCAAACTATGGAAAGAGCCCAGATGCCGATTGATAGATGAATGGGTAAAGATATGGAGTACACACACACACAGGAATACTACTCAGCCATCAAAAAGAATGAAATCTTACCATCTGCATCGATGGAGATGGAACTGGAGGGTATTATACTACACAAAATAAGTCAGAGAAAGACAATTATATGGTTTCACTCATATGTGGAATTTAAGAAAATAGAAGATCATAGGGGAAGGGAGGGAAAAAAAGATGAAATCAGAGAGGGAGACAAACCATAAGACTTAACTCTAAGGAACAATCTAAGTGTTGCAGGGTAACTGGGTGATGGATGTTGAGGGCACATGATCTAATGAGCACTGGGTGTTATATGCAACAGATGAATAACTGAACTTTACATCAGAAACCAATGATACACTATGCTAACTAATTGAATTTAAATAAGTTTTTTTCACTCTAGTAAGAGAATGTACATACTCTCAGGAGGCCCCATTTTTGTGAGAAATGAGGCCTCATGAAAGCAGGTGGATGGATGTGGTCTGTTTGAAAGGCAGAACACTGCAGGGAGCTGAGGAGCCCTCTCGGCAGCACCCTCCATAGTCATTGCTAACAAGCATCCTCCCCTCAGACCATGAATTCTCATGCCAAGGGAGTGGTTAAGCATGGGGGAGGAGAACTTTCACACTTTCCTCTCTAGCCAGCATCACAGTTTAGAACCTGAGTTCTCCCAACATGTGTGGGATATTTTCCTTGGGTTCAGGTCACTGAGATCAGCTCTGCCTTAAAGAGACGTTAAGGCTGAAGTTCTGGGTGGCCAGTGTTTAAGGGTATTGCAGTACCAGGTAGCTTTTCTGAGTCAAAAGGAAACTGATCTCTGACCATTCCAAAGTGTACTTTGACTTCTGAAACATTATGATTATCAAGACCATAATTTACACTCACAAACTTCCGTGTGGTTCTTTATAGCTCAAGGGAGGCCAAAGTCACATAATACAGAGCACAGTGTCACACCATGACCTATGGAAGCAGCTATTTCTGTAGACCTACATTCCGAGGGGGCTGTTTGGACAGATGGAGAAACCTCTAGGTCACAGAGTAAAAGCACTAACCAAGCAGAGGAAGAGTCAGAAGACAGAGTCATTCATTTTTCTGGGACCTCAGAAGAAAGGTTATAAAAAGAGACAAATTTTCCATGTAAAGTTTAAAGTTCATTCAAAGAGGAAAAATGTAATGATACTCATTGAAGTTGCCTCATTTTCCATTTGCTTCCTAACTCAACCTGTGCCAAGTTCTGCAAGTTACTCAAGATTCTCATCACTGAAAGCATCACCAGCACATGAAGAAAATAAAAGCTATGCCCAATCATGTGCTACTGAATCTCAACGTTTGAGAGCTTCAAGTTCTTCTGACTCATACGTGTAACCTGGACTACTTGAATTAACTCATCATTGCAAAACTGAGTGCTTTACCCAGACAGGATGCTACTGCTGCTCCATGATATCGGTCATCTGCTGAGGTGATAAAGAAAACCTCAGGTTTTGACTAGGACAGGGTTTCAGAACATATAGGGAGGTCTTAGTAAAGCTAAGTTTCCATTATAAAGTTGACATGATACCCAGATCCATTCAAATAAAGTATATACTATAAACATTTCAAAAGGTGGCAGACACCATTCCAGTGTTATGGAATCCTTTTGATACTAAAGCCTGTAAGAAGAGTACCAGGAAATCACTAGGAAGCATAGACCTTGCTTCTCTGCTGGCTTCTTGGAAGAGACATTCCACTATTTTGAGATGCAGAAAAATCATTCCTGTTTCTATGGTGTTGTCAAGAACCTCCGGAAATAAGAAATTTGACATCAGCATTCAGATTCTCAGCAGAACACTGAACATGTAGGACTTCACTTCAAAAAGGCTGTGAGCCCCAGGCAGATACTGCCTGTTAAAAAGTAGGAGTGACAGGAGCTCCCACTTCAAAGATGCCTGTTCCTTCTGAAGTATCAGTGAATTTGGCAATGAACTCATTTGTAGTGGGTAATGAGGGGCTTTTCCCAGATACCCTCAGACCCCATTTTACCATGAGGTACCAGGAAACTACTGGCAAAGTCCATGGAGTTATTCATCTTGTGTGAAGTTTGTTATACAAGATGAACAAGCTCTAGAGAATCTGTTGTACAACACTACACCTAGAGTTAATGCAGTATTGTGCTCTTAAAATGAGACCTACCTTAACAAATTTTTCTTAGCAGAATAAAAAAATGTTAATGGAGGTGTAAACCTACAGATGACCTAATATTGGTTATGACTTCAGACAATTGGTCCGCTATATTTATATAGGAGCATTATTGTACTTGTCCCTGCTACTGCAGGAGTTGACAGATAAACATTCACATGGCCATTCCTTAGGAAATAAAGTGTGCAAGTCCTAGTGAGAAACACCAAGAAGTTATTGATTCTTGAGCAACATGCTGCCAAGCCCTAATCTCATTCACACAGTACGATCCACACAGTAAAATAGAAGATAGAATGAGTCAGACTAGCAAAAGATAGTTTCAGTAACACTCTTGTTACAGTTTGCCTTTACTTGGCATGGACAACAGCACACCTTCATTAAGTTCATGGTTAGGCCAACTGGCCTTAGCCATGGCAAAGAGTCCACAAGGATCTTGTCTTGGTTCCCCACCTGCCACCACACTGTTCCATACTATTAATGGCATTAATTGTAGGAGAGGAACAGCAAGAAGCAAGCACCTTAGAGGATTTAGAAATATATAAAAGTACCAGAGGTTGGAGATAACCACCTCCTAGAAGTCCAGGCCTGACAATCAGTGGTCTGGGAATATCGCAACACTCCCTCTAAAGTAAAGGACAAGTTGCTGGACCTTCTACCACCCACCAGGAAGCAGATGGCCTAATTCTTGGTGCATCTTTTCAGACTTTGGAAACAGACTGTATAGGAGTACTACCCTGACTCATTTACCAGGTAATCCACAAACTCTTGAAGTGGAACCAAGAGCAAGAGTACACTCTGTAGCAGGTTAAGTTGCCTTATCACTTGAGCCTATGGCACAGCACTCAGACATTGGATTTTCTATGGTTAACAGATGCTGTATGGAGCCTCTTACAGTTCAAGTGAAAAAAAAAAAAATCACAATACAGATGCCTAGGGTACTGAAGCAAGGCCATGCCTTGTTCTCTTAAATAACTCTGCTGGATTGCTCTTTGGCTCCATGAGAAACCAAAGCTTGACGATAATTTGATAGATCAGGTAAAACCCAGTTCATGGAAGTCTCAGATCAGAGATAGGCAAGCACCATGATATTCCATCATAAATACCAATTATGAGTAACTCCAAAAGGTACAATATATCACAAACATGTAGTTCAGAATCTCATAGTACCTTTCCCCTCTCCTTTTCATTTGCCAGCCTTCTCTCAAACCACCTATGGCGTCTGGGGCCATAACTAACTGAAGAGTAAATGTGCAAACCTGGGTTATGCACAGGTAGCAATGCTGGAAAACAGTCACTGAATCATAGCCCCATTCAACAGAGGGTCTGAAAGGGAATGGGAGATGGAAAGCCCTCCCAGTGGCTGACTTTTTGGCAGTTTTGCCCACTTTGCATGAAAGAAGCTAGTGGACACATCCATCTTTTTTTTTAAGCAGAGACATGAAACAAGAAGATTGAGGATATTAGCCCATCTCACTCAATCAAGCCCATGCTTGCTCACAGGGAACCATGGAGACAGGAATGAGGGCTGTCACAGGGTGGGTTTCCTAGGAAGCAGGCTGAGATAAATGTGGGAAACTTATTAGAGAGTACTCCTGACATTATTACCACTTGTGGAAGGAAAGGAAGCCAGATTGGCAGAGGGAGAAGTTAAGTTGCAGTCTCATGAAGGCTCAGCCAACCCCATAGGGTATGCTAAAGCTAGGATGACCCTTCAGTTAGGATGGCAGGGCCAGGCTATCATGCTCCCAACTGTCCAGGGACTAGATGTGGGTCAGGCACAATGCCAGGGGTAGGAGAGGGGACAGCACTCAAGGTAAGCACAATGGAGCGTTAAAGAGGGTTAATATCTGATGCTAGTCTGCCAGCTGCCATTCCAAAAGCAAAGGCAAAAAGTCTTCCATTGTTCAGCTGGGTTCTGGGCAGCATATCATGATGCCTACCACAAAGGCTATACACGGGCCTCAGCAGCATGAGCTCTTCCTCTGGGCTCAACTCTGTAAGGACTGTTTTTGCTGCTGTCTAGAGTCTAGAGCACCCTCAGTGGAGAAAAAAAAAAAAAAAAGGCTCTTCTGGCTCTGTTGCTTCAGCCTTGTCCCTGTATGTTGCTAAGTCCACCATGGTAGAGAATTCCAGAGCTGCTTATGTAGGCAACCAAGTCTTCATGTTATTTGTGGATGAAGGACAGCTTTGTACTCTACTCAGATTTCTACCCAAGGTCTATTCTGTAGGTCTCCCTCAGGAGATGTTCAGGAGCCTTCAGCCTGTGGCCCTACTAAGCAACTTGATTTATTTTTTTTATTGTTATGTTAGTCACCATACAGTACATCATTAGTTTTTGATGTAGTGTTCCATGATTCATTGTTTGTGTATAACACCCAGTGCTCCATGCAATATGTGCCCTACTTAATACCCATCACCGGGCTAACCAATCCCCCCCACCCCCCTCCCCTCTAAAACCCTGTTTGTTTCTCAGAGTCCATAGTCTCTCATGGTTCATCTCTCCCTCCGAATTCCTCCCCCCTTCATTTTTCCCTTCCTTCTCCTAATGTCCTCCATGCTATTCCTTATGTTCCACAAATAAGTGAAACCATATGATAATTGACTTTCTCTGCTTGACTTATTTCACTTAGCATAATCTCCAGTCCCATCCATGTTGATGCAAGTTAGGTATTCATCCTTTCTGATGGCGGAGTAATATTCTGTTCTATATATGGACCACATCTTTTTCCATTCATCTGTTGAAGGTTATCTCAGCTCTTTCCACATTTTGACTATTGTGGACATTGCTGCTATGAACATTGGGGTGCATATGGCCCTTCTTTTCACTACATCTGTGTCTTTGGGATAAATAGCCAGTAGTGTAATTGCTGGGTCATAGGATAGCTCTATTTTTTATGTTCAATTAACAATGTTACTGAAATATATGAGCAGTAGTCCCATTGATCTACCTCTTGCTTCCAAGAGTGTTTGAATGGAACAGACCCAGGGACACCCTTTTTTCCAGCCTCTGGCCACCCTCCAACCTCTTTTCTAGTTGCTATAAGAACAATTTTCTCAACCATCCTTGGCCTCTGAAACCAGCCAACACAGTTTTTTGAGCTTCACTCCTTATTACCAGTCAACCATGATTGTCAGAATTATTCCACCAAGGTGGAAGTTGCCATCAACTACCTAGTCAACCTGCACCTCCTCTCTAAGGGCTTCTGTTCCAACCATGAGACGTGGTTCAGAGGGTGTGGGCCACTTCTCTCATGAGTTGGTCAAGGAGAAGTGCAAGGGTGCTGAGTATCTCTTGAAGATGCAAAAGCATTGTGGTGGCCACACTCATTTCCAGGACATGCAGAAGCCATCCCAAGAGGAACAGGGTTAAACTCTGGATACCATGGAAGCTGCCATGGTCCTAGAGAAGAACCAGAATAAGGCTGCTTTGGATCTGTATGCATGGGTTCTACCTGTAGAGACCTCCATCTGATTTCCTACAGAGCTACTTCCTAGTTAAGGTGAAACTCATCAAGAAGTTATAACCATGAATATCATGTACTGTTGATATGATTATGCAAAGACGTTAATTTCAATCAGTACAGAAATGTTTAAGGCCTATATCAAAATTGACAAATGTAGATTTATCTATGTTATATAATAAGATATTTGAAGCAGAAAAAAAAAAAAAAAAAGATCCCGGGTTTCTTTTTAGAAGGCTCAATCTCAAGCAGGACTAGGAGCCTTCTAAGCCTGGTGGTCTTTGAGGGGCCTCTCTGATATACCCCTGGCAACAGGGCTGCACCTAAGCCCCTCCCTGCAACTGCTAGGCAGCTTTTTAACCACCCTGGAGCCTTCTCCCAAGCCATGGACCAAATGGAAGAGCTTCTAGCAAGGAAAAAAAAAAAAAAAAAGGTTACTGGAATAGTCATACTAATATTTCTATGGCCTCTCATGCTTTCTGAATCATATACTTAAGTATCTGAGAAAAGTGGATTTTATCCATGCAGATTATTCTTCTCATCACTCACCTCAGAGAGTTGACAGGGGTAGGACCTTGAGGCCTAGAATCCAAGAGCCCTTATCCCAAATATACTCCCAAGTGAATGACTTGGTAGAAAGCCTGTAACATTACCCAGCTAAGTATGGGGGGTAGCTTTCTAATTTCAGGAAGGAGGGCTCTGGAACATTGAGGTGATACCCCATGTTACTCTAGAAGCACATTCTCAGGCAGTCACCCACAACTGGCCCTGTGCAGGAGTGATGGCCAACACCATATTGTAGCCCCACCTCTTGAAGTCCAAGACTGTCCCAGAAGCCATAGTAACTGCTATCTGAACTCAACAGTTCCAATTATTTAAGTCTGGGTGGAGTCATAATTTCAAAAGTTTGCCAAGGGCTTAGCATCACTTGTCTATCCCTTCACACATGGAGGCATTCACACAAAGGGAGACCCCCTTGAGGTCTTACTCTCAAAGACCTGGATTAGGGGCATGCCTCAATCATCCACTCTGAACTAAAAGCGTCCCAGGGTCTCTTCCAAACTGATGTGCCACAGATCTCTGATCCTGAAGCTTCCCTATCCAGTAGGTCTAACATCTAGTCTAGGCTGACCTAGAAGACAGGCCTGAATGGGAAGTGGATCTCCAGGTCTGTTATCTCATAGTACCATTTTCTTGGAAACTACAGACTTAGCATTCCGGATCTTAACTTTAGTGTGGAAAAAAAAAGCCTTGTCTATACTGAAAGAACAACAAGCCAGCATGCAAGCTTTAGGTGGGCCTAGGTGACCAGAATTACAGTAATGATTACTGAGAATGGAGGCCTTGCTTTTTTTTCCCCCAAGGTGGATCACACACATCTGCACTCTTGACTATAGAGGTCAGATATCCCACCCCATGTGGATAAAGGAGCGAAGTGCCCAGGGGTAGTTTCTGATGAAATGAAAATGGTATTTCAATTATATCCTTCTAAAATGCTTACTAGAAACATTAGATTAAAACCCATTATACATTGGTTGTCAATTCAAACCCATGGCCACTGCTGGTGGCAGTATAAGTATCCTAGTGGAATAAAGTCAAGTACCACCCTGGGAAAGGCACATACCATTTGGCCCAGCAGATGGAATGCTTAAGGTCCCTATTGTTCCTCCCTCTGTCAAAGCCTAAATGGCATGTGAAGTCACTGACCACTGGAAGACTCAAAATGACACTATCCTTAATACCAGCCTTTGCCATCATTCCTTCTCCTCAAAAACCCTTTGACCCTACATCCCCCTCTAGCTGCTACCTGTTTCTTTGCTCACCTTTGTAATACTCCATAACAGTCTAAATCCCCATGCCTAGTTTTCATTGTTTTTTTGAAAGCTATTATACTTTTAAACTCCATGAAATGTTTTTCTTTCCTTAACCCTAAACTGTTCAGCACTAAAACCAATCATTTCTAGTCCTTATTATCTCACCTGTCGGCAACATTTTGCATGACTGACCACTGCTTCCTCCAAGAGCCACTTTCTCAAGTTAACTTCTAGAACATACTTTTTTGGTTCTGTCACACTGACCTCTGCTTCTCAGTATGCTTTGGTGTCTCCTCATCCTGCTCCAGATATCTTTACAGGCCATAAGCAAAATTTGTAGTGCCTTACCAACTAAACAGCAAAAGGCAAGTTTATTTGTGATCTGAGTCCCAGATGAAGTGGGGAGACAAGCCCCATCAGTGGGAATATTTTAGTCTGATAGTAGAGATTCATGCTTATGAAGTTTCATGTTAGCAATCATGAGTGAAAAAAAAAAATCTGAAAGTCATGGCTTTTGTCTACTACATCTTTAACATTGAGATGTCCCACTACAGGAGTGTTACCTCTAAAAATTTCTGACTACAGTCCCTTAGAACTGCTGTTTGCCTTTTTACTGAGGTCTCTAGAATTGTCACTTCATTTAAACGAAGATCCTTTCCACATTTTTTACTTTCAGCTGTAAGATCCAATGTAGAGATCTAGCATTTGGCCCGATTTGCATGAAGTTCAACAAGAAAAAGATATAGTCACCCAGCATCAGTGTTTATAAGGGTCTTTTAAAAGACAAAGAAATCAACCTAAACAGGTGTCCAGGAGGCAATGCTGGGCAAGGCCACCATATCTATATCTGGAATTCATTGACCAGCCAAGACTCAAGGGGATGGCCAAGCAATTTTAGCTAGATAACACTGGAATTCAGAGTTACCTGCAGATAGCTTTCTAGAAACTTTAGAATCAGAAATTGGAAGGTGTTCAGGTATCCTAGATACTTCTGAAACAGATAACTTCATGAGAGAATTAGATATAGGTGGTATTCTTCCTGTCATTCTCCCTTCTTCACCATGACTTTTCCAGGAAGAGGAATGAAGTGCCAGTCAGGAAAGGGGAGGGCCAAAGTTCCTTGACAGTTTCACCAGTACTCACAGAACCTCTTTCCTGGAGATAGCAGGAGCAAGGGCCTTGCCCTTTCCTGACCCCTCATGTAGCTTCCATCCAAAACTGGACAGCTGGGGTCCCAAAGTTCCTGAACGTAGAGGATGTAAACCATTACCAACTAGAAGCTTCTCTCTTGGGCATAGATTTTACCTTGAGCCGTGGAGTGCACCTACAGGTATACTCACCTATAATCAAAGCTTATCTTACTTTGGGACACTGCATGCCTATTTCATAATGGACTTTTTTTTTTTTTCTTAGGAGAAAGAATATGAGTGGCAGAGGTGGAGAGGGAGAAAGAACCTTAAGCAGGCTCCACATCAGATGCTTAACCCCAATTGAGCCATCCAGCTGCCCCCATCTTTTATTTCTTAATAGTAGTTGATTAGTGTTCATAAGTTAACTTGGTCAAAAAGGCCAGTGTCTTGCAGCACTTTCTAGGGAGGTTTTCTTTTGACCATGAGCATTTTCTTCAAAGATAAGGTACCAAGTTATAAGTAACTATATCTTAGACTCTGAAGATCACAGACTATCAAGGCTAGCTCTTGGGGAATGGAAACTACCTTTGAAAAAACAGTGATGGTCTTAGAACTTTCCCCACTTCCAACACTGTAAGTAATGAAGATAATCCTGTTTTTGCTGTTCAAAAGCTCCAGAGCTTCCACTAGAGGAAATAGAAACAAAAACCCTCCTTGTCTTCTGTGCTCATAGAGCAATCTGACCAATCTTTGTATTTTAAGGAAGTGCCTAGAGGCTTGCCAAATACCCCCTAAGATAAACAATAGGGTTAGCTGCACAGATTCCATGGATTGGAGCAATGAATGGAAAGGTTGTTCACATAGCTATGGACTACCATGGTTTGGAAGCTTACCTATGTTTTAGGTTACAGAAGGAAACTTTATAGGAAGTGACAGGACAAACTGAAAGATCCAACTTTTCCCATTCTTTGTCAAAGTGATTTGGTTCAAAGATCCGTGAGCCCTGATTACTCAGGACAAACATTTATGTAATTTGGATTTACTTTGGAAAGATAAGGCTTTTATCACTGGGGAGTCTGGATCTCAAAGACACTTTTAGATCACTGGGTATTTAAGAATCAAAGAGGTCTAGAAAATCAGGAGTGACTTCCTGTACTATAGAGTGAAATAGCCACTATGTGGGTTTAAATGAATCAAGAAACTTCTAGATGGAATGGATGTTGTCACCTTGATAAGAGGGTCTTTATTCCAGAGAGACCTCAGGAGGGAGTCTTCCAGGTGAAATCATCTCGAAAAGAAACCGATCTGCTTGGTTGGGGAAGAGGTAAACGAAGAGGATAGGAAATTGCCTCTAGAAAAGTTGGAGGCATGTGACTTAGGCAAAAGCCTTGATCATCTTCTGATAACTGAAGAGCAGGAATTTTTTTGCTCAGCAGTGTTATTCATTCCTTGTGCCCCAAAGGGATAAATTTTCATAACAAGGACTTCCCTGGGTCAGGCCTTCCAGGTGACCTCAAGTGGTAATGGCTCAATCCAGTGGCATATCTAGCCTGAACAAACTAAGGAGTTCTTTCCTAGGCCACCCTCAGACAGACATCACCAACACTCAGATCAAGTTTGTCATCCTTCTCTATCCCATCTTCTTGAGTGATGTTGAGGACAGACACCATGGGGAGAATACTGGTTCCCAATGCTCATAATTAATATTCCCTGTATCCCATGTAGAAAGTGGTTTAACCACGGATTAACCAGAGCTGGAGACCATTACTGAACACTTAGGATGTAGGAGGCCCAAGCTGTTTTGTGAGCATGAAGGAACATTATGAACCATATGGAAATCACAGGTGAGAGTTAACATTGGCATCAATCCAGTCCTCAATAGACCCAAGTCTTGGCTGCCATTTAACTCCCTTGGGAGCCCTATCATTTGATGCCACCTGGTGGCCTTAAAGCAGACATGTCTAGAGGCTGGAAGTCCTTGTGAACATAATCTCGAGTGTCACATCCCAACCATGGTGAACTCTGTACTATATGGCAATTAAGAGACCTCAGTATATACTTTGGAAGTTCTTAGGATTTGTCAAAGAATCTAGGAATTAAAAATGAATTAATCTTGGATCCTGAAGTTCCGAGAAAGTCATTCCTCTGAAGTATGGCTATAGAATGCCATGTTTTAAGACCATCCAGAGAAGAAACCCTTGCTAATAGGGTTTGGGTCACTCCTGCTAATACGAAACATGACAGACTGAGGACTCCCAGGCAGATGGAAGCAGAGCTGGCTGAACCAAATTCTCAGGGGTTCATGAAGGCAAGGAAGTGGCCTCATTTTAGGGTAATGATGTTACCTAAGCTGCCAGTAGAAGTCATTAAAACCTGGTAAGATGGGTCAGATGGCTTGCCTAGTGTTTCTGATCTGAGAACCTTCTCTATACTCCAGATGATGATTTTTAATAATCCTACTTCATACTTGTATTAGAAAACTTAAGGGTTTTTTTCCCCCCCCATTCAAGATTTTATTTAAATTCTAGTTCACAGATAGTGTAGTATTAATTTCAGAGGAAGATTTAGTGATTCATCAGTTGCATATAACACCCAGTGCTCATTACATCAAGTGCCTTAATGCCCATCACCCAATTATCCCTTCTGCCCACCCACCTCCCCTCTAGCAACCCTGAGTTTCCTAGAGTTCAGCATCTCTTATGGTTTGCCTCCCGCTCATTTTTCCTTCCCTTCCCCTATGTTTTTCTGTTTTGTTTCTTAAATTCCACAAGTGAAATCATATGGTATTTGTCTTTCTCTGACTTAGGTCACTTAATACCCTCTATTTCCATCCATGTCATTGCAAATGGCAAGGTTTCATTTTTTTGATGGCTGAGTAATATTCCACTATATACACTTACCACATACATTTTTTGAAAGACTTTATTAGAGCGGGGGGATGGGGGGAGAGAAGCAGACTCCCTTCTGAGCACAGAGCCTGATGTGAGGCTTGATTTCAGGACCCAAAGATCATGATGTGAGTCAAAGTCAGACACTTAACTGACGTATACATTTTAATTCAAGTACTTTTTATAGCACTGTGTCAATCAGAATACCTGGAACCAAGGGATAAAAGCAAAAGTAGCCCCACTTACCATCACTCCCCATGACTCACTTGAATGTGTGCTTTCTTTCTGTGTACCTTTAGGGACCAAGAGCTCTAACTCTGAAGAGCCCACAAGAATACTTCTTCCAGGGGACATTCTGAGCTCCTTGTATCCTTGGGACCAGCAGGCAAGAAGAAACACCATCTCTTTATTGATACTTGACTGATCAGCAAGAGAACATAGGGCTAGTGAGCCACAATTGGGGCTAGGAGGAATCGGTTTGGCACACAGGTGGATCACATTTGGACACTTCTTGGTGCTTCTTTTCTAACTATGATAAAAACAGCAAGCAACCTCAGCCTAAGAAGAACATGGTGATTCAGATCTTCAAGGGATGAGAGTAAGTTATGCCACAGGACAAGCCAACCAGATCAAGCTAACTGAGGAGAATGGGAATCAAGACAGGATGGTGAAAGAAAATGATGAGTTACCATCAGGAGACCATGAATATTGGTAAGGACACTGACACTAGCAATAGCAACTATAGGTTATGCCACTAACCCAACTCTTCCTAAGTTTCCACAGGAAGAGAGGCTTATCTTGGAGGAAATGTTTCTCAAATGTATATAAAGTAGATCTGATTTGGCACAAAGATTGGACTGTTAGACAAAGATGCACCACCAGATCCCCTTCTCAAGAGTGTCCTGGCTTTTAGTAGTGCTATCAGCTGACAGGGATAGTCCCTGCAGCAGAGTGCCATCTCACCCTAGGTCATACCCTCGCAGGAACAGCCCACACCCAGCAACTGATCAAGGTGGGAGTAAGAGACCTGGTTTGGGCCCAACACACAACAATTCTGATGGGAGAGCTCCGGAGTTGAAATGATCCATTAGGGTCAGGCAAGGCTGTCAGACCAACTTAAGCTTGCAGCTAAGATGCTCTACCCAGTCCTGATTCTACCCCATCCCTTACACAAGTGTGAATCTCAAAGCACTCCTTAAAGAACACCCTGCATGTGACACTGTTGTATTATTTCCTAGAGAACCTCCACAATGATGAGGAGAGCTGTGTTGGAATGTGACATGAAGGTACATCAGTAGAACCAGAATGAAAATACTCAGATAAACCCAAAACTATCCCAGAAAGACCCCCATTTGCCTCAGTTTACATGTACACTCATTGTGTTTTGCACTTTGGGGGACCATGTTGAGAATGTATCTAGAATATCCATGCAGAAGAGAATAAAGACCATCCTTCACTGACCATCTAATTTTCAGACATTCCATGTATAAGTTAGTAATTATGATCCCTTTTAAAATTAGTTTCAAGAAAAAAAGGGGGGGCATGCTATCTGATTTTCCTATTAAGAATCCTGCCACTCAGCATATGTACCCCTGAACCATTGAAACAATTCCCCTTAGATGCTAGAATGTCTATGGGCAGTGAATGTCCACTCATCATCTCCTTTGAGTCCATCTTGGCCAGACTCATCCTCAGAGTTTGAGGTTCATTTCTCATGTCAGGCATGACCATGACCTGTCCAGTCCTACCGGGCAATCTCTCCTTGGCCCCAGTCATAGTGAGTCTCTACCAGTTGTACCTATGACCCTTTCTTATGATAAGATGGCTACAGAGCTACCCTGGGCTTTATCTTCCCAGGACTATAGCACTGCCCAACCTTCTGGGACTCCCTAGATCAGGTACCAGCACTGGCCCTTGATAAAACAATTACTGCTGTTCCAGATGAAGATGGTTTAAACCTCTTGGAAGTGCTAGAGAAGGTATTCACAAAGTAGTACAGCCCAGCAGTGAAAGAAAGTCCCCTGAATGAAGGCTTGACATCTTGGAGAAGACTATGGGAGATCTCCCCAGCCATGACTCTACATAAACCCTTTGCTCCATTTTGGGGGTCTCCTCCATGGGACACAGAAATTTCCTCATTTGGACTCCTGTTATGCTACCAACATATCAATGGCCCTCAGTTTTGTGGACTGAAAAAGATTAGAAGTTATATAGGGATAGTTAACTTGCAGCTGGTCTATGATAGCCCTGTGCTTATTCCAGGAGTGCCTGGAACCAGAACATTGGCCTTGACCAAGATAACGGTGCAGCTAGTGATTTATAGTGTTTAAAGTCTGAAACATTCCCCGAGCCCTCCCACCAGACATTCTATATTAGCTTGCCAATATCCTTTGAGAATACATAGATCTGGAGTCTACATCTGGTTTACCTGGTTATACAGGCTAGTTTGGGCCACATGACCAGTGAGGTATAAAAGACTCCTCAGTAAACATGTGCCTCATTCCCTGAGACTGAGGTATGCCCCACATCTCAGTGGTTACCTAAACATAAAGCACATCTCATGCAACAGAAGACCTAAGGAGGCTATACCTGAATGTCACTTTTCCCCCCATAAAAGTGTTCATAAGATCACTGAAGCTTCTTTCTTATGGGACAGGACAGGCAGGGGGTTCTGGTCATACCTAAAAGCCCAGTCATTCATTCCATCTAAGACTTAGATTTCAGCAAGGGCTGGAGAGAAGAGTCAAGATGAGGATAAGCAGACACTACAGAGCTATAGTAATCAAAACCATGTAATACTGGCATATAGATCAATGGAATAGGACAGCCCGCCCAGGAATCAACCCATGCTCATATGTCAATCTACGGCAAAGGAGACAAGAATATACAATGGGGAAAGAATCTCTCCAATAAGTGGTACTGGGAAAACTGGACAGCCACGAAACTGGACTATTTCCTTACACCATACACAAAAATAAACTCAAAATGGATTAAAGACCTAAATGTGAGACCTGAAACCATAAAATTCGAAGAAAATATAGGCAGTAATTTCCTGTCCATCTGCCTTAGCAACATTTTTCTAGATAGGTCTCCTCAGGCAAAGGAAACAGAAGCAAAAATAAGCTGTTGGGACTACACCAAAACAAGCTTTTATACAATGAAGAAAACCAAAATGAAAAGGCAAACTGAATGGGAGAAAATACTGGCAAATGATATCTGATAAGAGGTTAATATCCAAAATATGAAGAACTTACACAATCACACAATCTGATAAAAGATGGACAAAGGACCTGAATAGACCCTTTTCCTAAGATACAAAAAGTCCTCAACATCACGAGTCAGGGAAATGCAAATTGAAACCACAATGGTATGCCACACCAGTCAGAATGGGTATCAAAAAAAAAAAAACACAAAACACCTGTATTTGTGAGGACATGGAGAAAAGAACCTTTGTGCACTGCTGGTAGGAATGTAAATTGGTACAGCCACTGGAACACAGTATGGAGTTTCCTCAAAAAACTAAGAATAGAAATACCGTATGACCCAGTAATTTTAATACTGGGTATTTACCCCAAGAAAATTAAAAATAACTTGAAAAAAAAATAGGCACTCTTATGTTTATTGCAATATCATTTAAAATAGCCAAGAAATGGAAACAACCCAAGTGTCCATCCATAGATGAATGGATAAAGTTGTGGTATGTATATATAATGGAATATTACTTGGCCATAAAAGGGAGATCTTACTACTCGTGACAACACAGATGGGCCCTAGAGGGTATTACACTAAGTGAAATAAGTCAGAAAGAAACACCATATGATTTCACTTAAATGTGTAATCTAAAAAGAACAAAAACAGAGCCATAAATACAGACAACAAATTGGTGGTTGCCAGAGAGGAGAGTGGTGGGAGGAATGGGCAAGATCAGTGAAGGGGGAGGGAGGCATAGGTTTCCAGTTACAGAATAAGTCCCAAGGATGAAAGGTGCAGCATATGGAATATACTCAATGGAACTTAATAGCATATGGTGACAGAAACTGAACTCTTCATGTGTTAACCTTGGAAGCCATGATCTTCATCTTTCAGGACAGTGTCTGGAAACTTCCTCCACAAGGAATATACCCAGAGCTGTGAGCACTAGAAATTTAATGTACCACTGAGTCTGCCACCCCCTACCAGAAAGCTCTGACCATAGGACAGTAAATGATGGTCCTGGCTACTGAACCTTACATGAAAGAGACCCTTCCAAATACCATCCCCACCTCCATTCTCAGTCATCCCATGACTAGGGTAGGTGAACAAGAACTGGATTCAAATGTCCAGACAGGGACCCAAGAGCTGGACAGCTGGTAGGAGGCCTGGTGGAGGACCATGGGGGCATAGTCAAATTGTACTTCCTGACTAATGCAATTCCCACCTGGGGGCAGGGAACATACAACAAAGTAATGACTCTTTCCAGGGCACCATGCATGTGCTTCAGACTGTTTACTGTATGAGGCAGAAATTAGCTTGCTTCCCTCATAAAAACACTGATTTGTGCCCCCTTCTTAAAAAAAAAAAAAGACACTGGCTTTTTCCAGAGTCCCATGTCTCAATATTCTTTGAAGGAAGAAAAAGTTATAGGGCTGTGTTTCAAGAACAGTTGCCAGTTCTTAGCTCTACACAGGCAGATATCCAAGCAACAACCACCTACATGGTAGCATGGCTGCCTATTCTATAGGTTCTTCCTTGGTCAGCACCTGCTCCAATTCCCACCTAAGGACAAGAATGGTAGTTCCTGAGAAAGATCAGAATTAGCCATTATACGAAAACAATGAATCATGGAACACTACATCAAAAACTAATGATGTACTGTATGGTGACTAACATAATAAAATTTTTTAAAAAGCAATTGAGGAGGGGGAGCAAGATGGCGGAGGAGTAGGAGACCTGGATTTCGTCTGGTCTCAGGAATTCAGCTGGATAGGGATCAAACCATTCTGAACACCTACAAACAGGAGATCGACGAAAAGAACAGCAACAACTCTCTCATCAGAAAAGCGACCACTTTCTGGAAGGTAGGACGTGTGGAGAAGTGAATCCGAGGCGATATTCGGGAGGATAGACGGCGGGGGAGGGGGCCTCCGGCGGCCGCTTCTGGCAAGTGATAGAGCCGCGGAGCACAAAATCGGAACTTTTAAAAGTCTGCTCCGCCGAGGGACGTCACTCTGGTGGCTAAGCGGGGGGTGGAACCCTCCAGAACAGTGTGGTCTCAGGACCCTCGGGGTCACAGAAAGACCGGGGGTGCCTGAGTGTGGCAGAGCTCCCAGGTAACAGAGCAGGGAAGCCGGCTGCAGAGGCGGAGCCCAGGCGCGGGCTCTCAGCTCGGGGTGGCCATAAACCGTGATCCGCGGCACAGTCGGGCCCCTGCTCCTCCAGCAGGGACCCAACAAGCGGCAGATCCGGGGAGACTCACCTTCCTCCCCCGGGAGGAGCCGCGCGGGAGTGCGCCGCAGGGATCTGCTGGGTTTGGAGACTCCACCCGGGGTCGGGTGCCAGAGATAGAAACGCGCGGTCACAGGCCGAGTGAGCACGGAGTGCGGCCGGAGACCGGGGAGACGGGAGTGACTGACGGCTTTTCTCTGGGGGCTCACTGAGGAGCGGGCCCCGAGTTCTCGGCTCCTGTGGGGCAGAGATTGGGAGGCCCCCATTTTCAATCTCATCCTCCAAAGCTGTACGGAAAGCTCGCAGGGAACAAAAGCTCCGGAGAGCAAACCTGAGCAGATTACTTAGCCGGGAGGGGGCAAGGGCGGGGCAATTCCGCCTCCGGGAGAGACATTTGGAAACCATGGCAACAGGCCCCTCCCCCAGAAGATCAGCGAGAACAGCCAGCCAAGACCAAGTTTACCGATCAATGAGAACGGCAGAACTCCAGCGCTAGGGGAATACTGCACATAGAATCCATGGCTTTTTTACCATGATTCTTTAGTCTTTCAAAGTTAAAAAAAAACTAACTTTTTTTTTTGAATTTTTCTTTTTCCCTTTTTCAACCAACATCTTATCAATCCCTTTTTTTAAAAAACATTTTTATTTTTCATTTTTAGAGTCATATTCTATCCCTTCATAGTAGTTACCTGTATTTTTGGCATATATATATAAGTTGTTCTCCCTTTAAAATTTTGAGATAGTTTCTTCTAACAGATTAAAATATACCCAAATCTCTAGTATATGGTTTTTTCTACTCCCCTGCCTGATCACATTCTCTCCTTTCTTTTTTTAAATCCTCTTTTTTTCAAACATCTTATCAAGTCCTTTTATAAAAATTTTTTATAATTTCCATCTTTACAGTCATATTCCATCCCTTCATCACATCAACCCTTATTTTTGTACATATATGTTTTTCTTTAAAATTTTGGGAGGCACTTTCTTCTAAAAGACCGAAATACACCCCAAATCTAGTGTGTGGCACTGATCTATATACCAGCCTGATCATATTTGATCACATTCTGGGTTTTGTTGTTGTTGTTTTGTTTTGTTTGTTTTTATCTTTTTCTTTTTCCTCTCTTTCCGTTTCTTTTTCCACTGCTTCAGGTCTTTTCTGATTGGTTTAGAGTATATTTTCTGGGGACGTTGTTACTCTGCTAGCATTCTGTTCTCTCATTAATCTATTCTCCTCTGCACAAAATGACAAGATGGAAAAAATCACCTCAACAAAAAGAACAAGAGGTAGTACCAACTGCCAGGGACCTACTCAATACAGACATTAGTACGATGTCAGATCTAGAGTTCAGAATCATCACTTTAAAGATACTAGCTGGGCTTGAAAAAAATATGGAAGTTATTAGAGAAACCCTTTCTGGAGAAATAAAAACTAAAATATAACCAAGTAGAAATCAAAAAGGCTATTAATGAGGTGCAATCAAAAATGGGGGCGCTAACTGCTAGGATAAATGAGGCAGAAGAGAGAATCAGTAATATAGAAGACCAAATGATGGAAAATAAAGAAGCTGAGAAAGAGAGATAAACAACTACTGGATCACGAGGGCAGAATTCGAGAGATAAGCAATACCATAAGATGAAACAACATTAGAATAATTGGGATCCCAGAAGAAGAAGAAAGAGAGAGGGGCAGAAGGTATAACGGAGCAAATTATAGCAGAGAACTTCCCTAATTTGGGGAAGGGAATAGGCATCAAAATCCAGGAAGCACAGAGAACCCCTCTCAAAAATCAATAAAAATAGGTCAACACCCTGACATCTAATAGTAAAACTTACGAGTCTCATAGACAAAGAGAAAATCCTGAAAGCAGCTCAGGAGAAGAAATATGTAACCTACAATGGTAGAAACATTAGATTGGCAACAGACCTATCCACAGAGACCTGGCAGGCCAGAAAGGACTGGCAGGATATATTCAGAGCACTAAATGAGAAAAATATGCAGCCAAGAATCCGATATCCAGCTAGGCTGTCATTGAAAATTGGAGAGATAAAAAGCTTCCAGGACAAACAAAAACTAAAGGAATTTGCAAACAAAACCAGCCCAAAGAAATCTTGAAAGGGGTCCTCTAAGCAAAGAGACTCTAAAAGCAACAGAGACCAGAAAGGAACACAGACAATATACGGTAACAGTCACCTACAGGCAATACAGTGGCACTAAATTCCTATCTTTCAATAGTTACCCTGAATGTAAATGGACTAAATGCCCCAATCAAAAGACACAGGCTATCAGACTGGATTCAAAAACAAGACCCATTGATATGCTGTCTGCAAGAGACTCAATTTAGACCCAAAGACACCCCCAGATTGAAAGTGAGGGTGTGGAAAACCATTTACCATGCTAATGGACACCAAAAGAAAGCTGGGGTGGCAATCCTTACATCAGACAAATTAGATTTTAAACCAAAGACTGTAATAAGAGATGAGGAAGGACATTATATCCTACTTAAAAGGGTCTATCCAACAAGAAGATCTAACAATTGTAAATATCTATGCCCCTAACATGGGAGCAGCCAATTATATAAGGCAATTAACAAAAGCAAAGAAACACATTGACAACAATACAATAATAGTGGGGAACTTTAACACCCCCCTCACTGAAATGGACAGATCGTCTAAGCAAAAGATCAACAAGGAAGTAAAGACTTTAAATGACATACTAGACCAAGTGGACTTCACAGACCTATTCAGAACATTCCATCCCAAAGCAACGGAATACACATTCTTCTCTAGTCCCCATGGAACATTCTCCAGAATAGATCACATCCTAGGTCATAAATCAGGTCTCAACCAGTACCAAAAGATTGGGATCATTCCCTGCCTATTTTCAGACCACAATGCTTTGAAACTAGAACTCAATCACAAGAGGAAAGTCAGAAAGAACTCAAATACATGGAGGCTAAAGAGCATCCTACTAAAGAATGAATGGGTCAACCAGGAAATTAAAGAAGAATTAAAAAAATACATGGAAACCAATGAAAATGAAAACACAACTATTCAAAATCTTTGGGATGCAGCAAAGGCAGTCCTAAGAGGAAAGTATATAGCAATACAAGACTTTCTCAAGAAACAAGAAAGGTCTCAAGTACACAACCTAACCCTACACCTAAAGGAGCTGGAGAAAGAACAGCAAATAAAGCCTAAACCCAGCAGGAGAAGAGAAATAATAAAGATCAGAGCAGAAATCAATGAAATAGAAACTAAAAGAACAGTAGAACAGATCAATGAAACTAGGAGCTGGTTCTTTGAAAGAATTAACAAGATTGATAAACCCCTGGCCAGACTTATCAAAAAGAGAAGAGAAAGGACCCACATCAACAAAATCATGAATGAAAGAGGAGAGATCACAACCAACACCAAAGAAATACAAACAATTATAAGAACATATTATGAGCAACTCTATGCCAGCAAATTAGATAACCTGGAAGAAATGGAGGCATTCCTAGAGATGTATCAACTACCAAAACTGAACCAGGAAGAAATAGAAAACATGAACAGACCTATAACCACTAAGGAAATTGAAGCAGTCATCAAAAATCTCCCAAAAAACAAAAGCCCAGGGCCAGGTGGCTTCCCAGGGGAATTCTACCAAACATTTCAAGAAGAATTAATACCTATTCTTCTGAAACTGTTCCAAAAAAATAGAAATGGAAGGAAAACTTCCAAACTCGTTTTACGAGGCCACCATTACCTTGATCCCAAAACCAGACAAAGACCCCATCAAAAAGAATTACAGACCAATATCCCTGATGAACATGGATGCAAAAATTCTCACCAAAATACTACCCAATAGGATCCAACAGTACATTAAAAGGATTATTCACCATGACCAAGTGGGATTTATCCCTGGGCTGCAAGGTTGGTTCAACATCCACAAATCAATCAATGTGATACAATACATTAACAAAAGAAAGAACAAGAATCCTATGATCCTCTCAATAGATGCAGAAAAAGCTTTTGACAAAGTACAGCATCCTTTCTTGATCAAAACTCTTCAGCATATAGGCACAGAGGGTACATACCTCAATATCATAAAAGCCATCTATGAAAAACCTACAGCGAATATCATTCTCAATGGGGAAAAACTGAGAGCTTTCCCCCTAAGGTCAGGAACGTGGCAGGGATGTCCACTATCACCACTGCTATTCCCAACATAGTACTAGAAGTCCTAGCCACAGCAATCGGACAACAAAAAGAAATGAAAGGCATCCAAATCGGCAAAGAAGTCAAACTCTCCCTCTTTGCAGATGATATGATACTTTATGTGGAAAACCCCAAAGACTCCACCCCAAAACTGCTAGAACTCATACAGGAATTCAGTAAAGTGGCAGGATATAAAATCAATGCACAGAAATCAGTGGCATTCCTCTACACCAACAAGACAGATGAAAGAAATTAAGGAGTCGATCCCATTTACAATTGCACCCAAAACCATAAGATACCTAGGAATAAATCTAACCAAAGAGACAAAGGATCTGTACTCAGAAAACTATAAAATACTCATGAAAGAAATTGAGGAAGACACAAAGAAATGGAAAAACGTTCCATGCTCATGGATTGGAAGAACAAATATTGTGAAGATGTCAATGCTACCTAGAGCAATCTACACATTCAATGCAATCCCCATCAAAATACCATCCACTTTTTTCAAAGAAATGGAACAAATCATCCTAAAATTTGCATGGAACCAGAAAAGACCCCGCATAGCCAGAGGAATGTTGAAAAAGAAAAGCAAAGCTGGTGGCATCACAGTTCTGGATTTCAAGCTCTATTACAAAGCTGTCATCATCAAGACAATATGGTCCTGGCACAAAAACAGACACATAGATCAATGGAACAGAATAGAGAGCCCAAAAATGGACCCTCAACTCTATGGTCAACTCTTCTTTGACAAAGCAGGAAAGAATGTCCAATGGAAAAAAGACAGTCTCTTCAACAAATGGTGTTGGAAAAATTGGACAGCCACATGCAGAAGAATGAAACTGGACCATTTCCTTACACCACACACACAAATAGACTCAAAATGGTTGAAAGACCTCAATGTGAGACAGGAGTCCATCAAAATCCTAAAGGAGAACACAGGCAGCAACCTCTTCGACCTCAGCCACAGCAACTTCTTCCTAGAAACATCGCCAAAGGCAAGGGCAAAAAATGAACTATTGGGACTTCATCAAGATAAAAAGCTTTTGCAAAGCAAAGGAAACAGTCAACAAAACCAAAAGACAACCGACAGAATGGGAGAAGATATTTGCAAATGACATATCAGATAAAGGGCTAGTATCCAAAATCTATAAAGAACTCATCAAACTCAAGACCCAAAGAACAAAGAATCCAATCAAGAAATGGGCAGAAGACATGAACAGACATTGTTCCAAAGACGACATCCAGATGGCCAACAGACACATGAAAAAGTGCTCAATATCGCTCAGCATCAGGGAAATCCAAATCAAAACCTCAATGAGATACCACCTCACACCAGTCAGAATGGCTAAAAATTAACAAGTCAGGAAACGACAGATGTTGGCGGGGATGCAGAGAAAGGGGAACCCTCCTACACTGTTGGTGGGAATGCAAGCTGGTGCAGCCACTCTGGAAAACAGTATGGAGGTTCCTCAAAAAGTTGAAAATAGAGCTACCATATGATCCAGCAATTACACTACTGGGTATTTACCCCAAAGATACAAAAGTAGGGATCTGAAAGGGTACGTGCACCCGATGTTTATAGCAGCAATGTCCACAATAGCCAAACTGTGGAAAGAGCCAAGATGTCCATCAACAGATGAATGGATAAAGTGGTATATATATACACAATGGAATATTATGCAGCCATCAAAAGGAATGAGATCTTGCCACTTGCAACGACGTGGATGGAACTGGAGGGTATTATGTTGAGCGAAATAAGTCAAACAGAGAAAGACATGTATCATATGATCTCACTGATATGAGGAATTCTTAATCACAGGAAACAAACTAAGGGTTGCTGGAGTGGGGGGTGGGAGGGATGGGGTGGCTGGGTGATAGACACTGGGGAGTGTATGTGCTCTGGTAAGCACTGTGAATTGTGCAAGACTGTTGAATCTCAGATCTGTACCTCTGAAACAAATAATGCAATATATGTTAAGAAAAAAAAAAAAGGTAGCAGAAGGGGAAGAATGAAGCGGGGGAAATCGGAGGGGTAGACGAACCATGAGAGACAATGGACTCTGAAAAACAAACTGAGGGTTCTAGAGGGGAGGGGGGTGGGAGGACGGGTTAGCCTGGTGGTGGGTATTGAGGAGGACACATTCTGCATGGAGCACTGGGTGTTATGCACAAACAATGAATCATGGAACACTACATCTAAAACTAATGATGTAATGTATGGGGATTAACATAATAAAAAAATTAAAGTTTCCAAAAAAAAAAAAAAAAAGGATGAATGCCCACCATTTGCAGCCACAAGGATGGAACTGGAGGGGATTATGCTAAGTGAAATAAGTCAATTATCATATGGTCTCACTCATATGTGGAACATAAGGAATAGAGCAGAGAACCACAGGGGAAGGGAAGGAAAACTGAATAGAAGAAATCAGAGGGAGATATACCATGAGAGACTCTGGACCCTGGGAAACAAACTGAGGATTTACAGGAGGAGGAGGGTGGGGGGATGGGGTGATCAGATGATGGGTATTAAGAAGGGCATGTGTTGGGATGAGCACTGGGTGTTATATGCAACTAATGAATCATTGACCACTACAACAAAAACTAATGTACTATATACTAACATGATAAAATTTATTTATACAAAGGAATCTTATTCAGCCATCAAAAAGAATGAAATCTTGTTTTCAATAATGTGGATGGAGTTACAGCGTATTAGGCTAAGGGAAATTAAGTCAGAAAGAAATACCATAGGATCTCATCATATGCAGAATTTAATAAGACAGATGACCATATGGGAATGGGGAAAAGAAAAGAGGGAGGGGCCTTTGGATGGCTCAGTCAGTTAAGTGTCTGCCTTCAGCTCATGATTTCATGAGCTGAGGGTCCTGAGATCGAGCCCCACATTAGGCTCCCTGCTCAGCAAGGAGTCTGCATCCCCCTCTGCCTCTGCCTCCCCCCGCTCCTGCTCTCACTCCCAAATAAACATCTAAAAAAAAAAAAAAAAAAAAAAGGGAAACAAGCCATAAATGACACTTAACAGAGAACAAACTGAGGGTTGATGGAGGGAGGCGGGTGGGGGGATGGGCTAGATGGGTGCTGGGTATTAAAGAGGGCACTTGTGATGAGCACTGATTGTTGTGAGGAATCCGTGTATTCCAGAAGTCAATATTGCACTACATGTTGACAAAATTCAAAGTAAAAATTTAAGTTTCTACAAAGCTCTTAGTAAACATTCAAGGCAAGACTCATGACTTATGGCTACTCCATTATGTGCTCAAGCAAGAAAATACTGGAAAACCCAGAGACTGTATTCAGAAGACAGGTATAGTATTGGAAACTGACAAAGGACAGGGCCCAGCTATTATGTTGGGGGCACTGGGGCCAGCCATGCTTTCCCCCCTGGAGCTTCTAAATTCTGGCTCCAGGTTAGTTACCATGCAGATGTCAAATATGTTTTTCCATACTGCAACATCCCACAACAACAGAAGCACTATGGAGGGTAAATTCCATAGGCCTGGAGTGACTCCATGTCCCTCTTGTGGCAAGGATCAATAGAGGAATGTAAGAACAAAATCAGCTAATTCCCTCTAAGTGCTACACATGCAGGAAGACCCCACATGCTTGATAAGGTTCTGATTGGTTACAAGATAAGTGGCCTTGTTCTCCATCCCTCACAGGAAGGGGTCTCATGATCAAATATCTCCCAAATCTGGGCAGACAGACCTCTTACCTATAGAGGGCAGGAATACAGCTAGGGGAAGCATTCAAAAAAGAAACCCAGGAAGCAGGAGAACATGAGTCCCTCTTTCAGGGAAGGACATTAACATTTGAGTGGTCCCTTAGACTTAGAGCCAGAATATTCAAGAGGCGACCACCTCAGATGAAAGAGGGTTGAAGCTTTAAGGCATTCAGAGAAATGAACAAGTTGTGTCAACTCCTTTGGAAATGTTGTCAACTCCTACCCCACACTTCACTCCCCAAAAATCTCAGTGGGTTGTGTTTAATGCCCAAAACAAAATTTCACTGGAACACTTATGAAGTTGCCAGCATTTGTACAGGTCACAGGATATTTATCCAATGATTCCCCTGTTACCACAGCCTAGTCCGTTACTGAAACCAGAGGTTGGCCACTGGCTGTCCTCTCTCTGATCTGGCTCTGCAAGAAGCCTGGGAAACCCCAAGTCCCATGAGTGTACCTCGCAGCCCAGCTCCCACCATCCCAGATCTGCTGGCACCCCTTACCCAGCCACACCTATACTTTACAGCAGCAGGACATGTTACCAGCCTACCCCAAAAGTAGGTCTTTGAAAACAGAACTCGGATGGCCAGCTGCCCAAACACTGGGAGGGGGTCTCTTTCCAGGTGGTCCTGCAGAGCACAGGATTTCAGGGATATGAATCAGGCACTCATGATTTATAACTTATGCCATAAGAAAAACATTTGTCAATGGACAATACCTGGAGGATGCAGAAACAGTGGCCAGTGATGAAAGCTAGGAAAAATGTGTTTTGTACAACTGCTTTTTCTAGGCTCCAAGCAAGGAGATTTGAAATCTCCAATTTCCTGAGGATAGCTATCAGCAGCAACAGGTGGTCAGGGGCCATCACTCATGCTGCCTCCAAGGATACATGTCACAGTGGCATCAGCAGGACTTGTTTCTCTCAACATCCACCCAGACAAGCTAAATGATCACACAGCCTCCCACACAAGGATACAAAGGTCAGATTCAGATACTTAAGTACTAAGAAGCTGATACCGGCATATACAACATGTGGACATGATGACTTTGAGCTACATGTTGCAGGACACAACCTAAGATAGAAAAAGTTTCCAAAAGTGAAAGAATGGTACAGACTTATCAGAAGGCTGATCAGCTAAGTTTAGGGAACTCCAAGAGTACAAGCTCTCTACCTCCTGGGTTGGCCTCTGACCAAGGCCATTCAAATTCTCCCACTTTCTGTAATCAGTTGAAACTTCAGTTCATCAGCCAATATTCCACCATTCCAAGAACTGCAGGACACCCCCTAGGGTTCCTAGGAAAGACCCAGTCAGTAATCTTCAACTGGGGGATGATCATATCTCAATGGAGGGAGAGGTTTCATTGTGATTTGTGGAAGGGTGTTAAAGACTTCAAGAAGAGGTTGGGGTGGGGGCGCCTGGGTGGCTCAGTTGGTTAAGCAACTGCCTTCGGCTCAGGTCATGATCCTGGAGTCCCGGGATCGAGTCCCACATCGGGCTCCCTGCTCGGCAGGGAGTCTGCTTCTCCCTCTGACCCTCCTCCCTCTCATGCTCTCTGTATCTCATGCTCTCTGTATCTCATTCTGTCTCAAATTCTTTAAAAAAAAAAAAAAAAAAAAGAAGAAGAGGTTGGGGTGCTGCTAAAAATCCTAATGTGCAGCACAGCCACACATAAACCACCATCCCCCATGCCAGCAAAGAATCATCCAGCCTAAAATGTCAATAGTCCTGAGGTTGAGAAGCACTGAATAAGCTGGTGCTTTTGCAGGAAAATCTGAGGAGTCTGCAGCCTTTGGTATCTGTTCAGGAGCACAGGTAAGATCTTCAGGACTTTGAAAAAGTCATGACCTGAGGTAGCACACAAACAAGCCCAACCCAAATTGCTGGAGCTTATTGCCCAAGAAAATAGATAAGGCATATTCAATCGATCTCTTTGAGCTTTCCCCAGAGACCCTTCTGCAATGCACTGTTGCCTTCAAGAGCGTATACATAGACACTGAAGATAAGTCAGCTTTTCCCCCCATTTCCTTCTGGGTACACCACAATACAGAGGTTGTTTGACAACATCTGGAAAGCTAGGACAAGGAAACCAACCTACCCATCATTCTTCTGGAGGCCAAGTCTGCTGTGTTGGGTGCAAGGCCCAGACCCCAGAATAGCAAGCTCCGTGGTCCTGCCCAGGTCCCTTTTCCATGCTAAGATTTATGTTCATTCTGTATTCTTCTTCCACTTAGCAAAGCAGCATGGACAAAAGCCTCATGGATGTGAATTTAGACGAAACTGCAGTAAGATCAGGGTACCCAAGAAATATGCCTTAGTCTCAATGGCAATTGGCAAATGAATTTTTTACTCCTCATGCACGCAGAGTAACTTCAAGGAGAGCACAGGGTCCTGACCCCTTAATCATGGGAAATACCTCCACATCCTCCATGTTGCTGTTGTCCTGCAGATTCTGTAGGCAGGCTGCATTCTACAGCAGAAAGTGCCCCTGCTGGAGTTTTGCTGGTCAACAGTCATTGAGATTATAAGACCATTATTTGAGGCAAATGAACACAAACTCTGGCTGTAAGTGTCCAATATCAAAAATGTTTTACAGCCAGCTGAGCTAACTGGGCCACCTCCAGGAGCTCTGTTTGTCTTATTCCCACCCATCCACCAGCTGCCACTGATAAAGGCCATGGAGCTATGTTGCAGCAGACACTAGACACAACCATTGTGCATCTCCCAGGAGATTGGTGCTCAGTAACCACCTCAAGTCAAGTCCTGTACTTTATGATGAACCTCAGGGCTCTGGAGCACCTAGAATTCAAGGTTAGCCTGCCCATGGTATCTAACATGTCTGATGCCCTCCAGTCCTTGGTGGGTGCCCCCCTGGCCACCTTCTCGGCTTTCCTATCAGTTCCACTGCAACGTCAGTTCTTGCATTTCTGCCGCATTTAACACTGATGGAGCTGAAGGCACGGAGGGGGAGCCAGCTCTATCAAGAGGAATTTGCCACGCTGGAGGGAAGCAGCCAATGTGGTAACATCCAGATATATACCAGATCTAGGGGCAAACGGCAGGTGACCTGGAAAGCAGAAAACCGCATTCACAAAGCAGCAAATGTCATAAGGAAGAAGAGAGCTCAACCAATACAGGGGAACCTCAGAATGCAGCCTAAGGCCATGCTGATGGCAAACCTGAACTGGGCAGGTGACCTGATACTACACATGGCCATGAAAATACTGCAAGTTCCAAATGAAGTCTAGAGAGGAGTGAAGACTAGGGCCTGTCATTGTTTTGTGTCTTCCACAAAATCTGTATTCCAAGAGAAAAATTAAGATATCGACTGAAAATGTCTTGGTCTGCTCTCACCCACTTCAGGACCAAACCAAGTCAAGCATTTTGCCTGGTTTTAAGGAAGCTCCTGGAAACAAGCTTGATCATGGACATTCAAGAAACAGACTTGCAAGGAAGTTGACAGTGTTCAGTTGGGGCCACTGGAAAGCAGATGACTGCATTCACAAAACAATAGGTATTATGGGGAGGAAGAGAACTCAACCAATACAGGGGAACCTGAGAATGTAGCCTAAGACCGTGCTGATGGCAAACCTGAAGGTCATCCTTCTTAGGGAAACAACAGCAGCCTTAATTTTTCTATGTGCCCCTATCACTTAGACTAGAGCCTAGCATATGAAAATGCTCAAGTTTTTGACTGGGACTAAGGAAGGCAGTGCAACGGGAACCACAGCTTATCAAAAGATTCCCACACCCTGGCCAGATCCTCATTCATAGTACAGTTCTGAGCATTATCATTGAGAGAAGATGCACCCTGGTCAAATAGGCCAGACTTTGAAGATCCATGACCCGGCCCCCGCCCCAAGCTGGCATCTACATACAGGCAGTCCCATCACTTTGTCTACCTCTCCCATCAGTTGTAGAAGCCTACTCCTTCTGGCCAGAGCACAAGATAGATGTGTATATCCTATAAGCAACCTCAGGGAGGCTTGAGAATGTTCTATGACACTGAGCACAGAAAGGCTGTATTTTATGAACAATGAGGAACAAGTCTGAGGCCATTTGTCTAGAAGATGGATGCCTGATTGGACCCTAGCCTATGTGGTTTCTCCTGCTACCTTGAGGCCCAAGTGAAGGCCAACTGACCCTGCCTTAAAATAATCAAGTTTCTTGTTCAATCCAGATAGCACTATGTATTGAGGGCAAGAATTGCCAGTGAACAGCTATCCCAATATCACCAGTCCCTTTCACCAGCAAGTCAAGCCTGCCAAGTGCCAGTATTTGAAGGCCAAATATGAAGTGGACAATAAAGAGACATTCCCTACATAAAAAGAAACATGATCCCCTTCCAAGGGAAGCATCCTCCCTCCCCTCACTTGAATTACTCCCAATCACTCTGAATTATCTGCAGTTACCTGTTTTGTGACTTAGAATTTACACCATCGATGATACAAAAGCGGACTTTGTTAGTTACCAAGTAATATGAAGACATCCAGTAAAACAAACGGAGGCCAAATATTTGCCTCTTAAATTTCACTGTACCATCCACCTCTCCAGATCCATGGAGGACATAGAACTGATATGGGCAGTAGCAGCAGAGGAAATAATCCAGAGAAGTTGTCATGAACCCATGCAGGCCTAGAACCCTTTGCTGCAGCTCACACTGGTATATGCAGCATGAGAGGACATACTGGATACTGCTACATGAGCTCTGAGTGTGGCTATCTACTGGGATTTCTGATTTATGCTTTGGGAGAAGAACATCCTGGTGATAAAACTACCTGAGAATTTCAAGAGACTAGTATATAGAAATGTCCTACTGTAGAAAAGTTTTTTTTTTCTGATATCTAGCACTGGACTCCATTTCTTCAGAAATAACCTTACTAAGAACATGTGATGGGTAGTTTTGTCAACTCGCTAGGCTACAGTCCTGTTCTTCCACCAAATATTAATCTAGGTGTTTCAGTGAAGGTATTTTGTAGGTGGCAGTTGAAGTCTATATAAGCTGGACTTAAGGGAAACTATGCTAGATAGTGTGAGTGGGCCTAGTTTAATCAGTTGAAAAGCCTTAAGAACCGAGCAGCGGTTTCCCTGATGAAGAAATGCCAATTATAGACCCTCAGTTCCTGCCTGAGACTTTCAGACTGCATTTCCTAATGGGGTGCCCTATAGGTTTCAGGCTTGGCACACCAGCCCCCACAATCACATGGATCAACTCCTTGAAATAAGTCTCCTGATATTTGGTTTTTTAGTGAAGCCTTAAATCCTACCTCAACTCCTGAAGTTGGTTTTGGCTCCAGGAGGACATGGTCCAGGTACAGGCCCTTTAGGTCATCTGTAGAGATAGAGGTCACTGCAGGCAACAGGGCACACCAGTTCTCCCTCAGCACCCACTCAGATGAACTAAATATGAACCAAAGCATGTCTAACATGAACACTTGGTCAGATTCAGATCCCCAAGTAGTAAGAAGCCAATTATAGGTTGTATACAATGAACCTAGGATGTTTAGCTCCAAGTTTGATGGCCAGAATTAGTAGTGAAAAGGACTCCTCAAAGTAAGAGGGGAGAATGAAGTAAGTGCCAGGCTATCAGAGCTAAACTGTGGGAATCTGTGTAAGGAAGGAGAGTGTGTGGCTGGGTGGTGGGCGGGCGGGGGCAGAGAATAATCCCATCGCTTCCCAAAATATTCTTTCCCAAAGAGCTCATAAAAATATTCAAGCATCCAGCACTCCATCCACAAAGGCCCCACAGGGAAACTACAAGAGGCACTCAGGTGTTTCTTGAAGGACCTAGTTCGATGGTTCTCAACCAGGGCAAATTTTGCTCCCCAGGCAAATAGGGCTACATCATCTGGGGACATTTGTCAAAATTGTGGGAATGCTATTCGCATCTAATAGGAATAGACAAAGGCTAAACATCCTATGATGCACAGGACAGCCCCCCACGATGAAGGGTCATCCAGCCAAAGACATCTATACTAATGAGGTCAGACACTGCTTTGAGACAAAGCCCAAATAATATGAAGCCTTTGGATGCCATACAGGACAAGCAAAACCTTCAAGTTCCAGGATTCTTTGTACTGAACAAAAAGATAAAAGCCCTACCTTTGTTGGTGAAGCTTATTTTCCGGGCGGAGATGAACTATCTTCCACTTATTCACCTCACACTTTTCCCAAAGACCCTGCCCCTCTGCCAGGCACTGTTGCCTTAAGGGCTTTCCTAGAGACATTGAAAGTAATGGACAGTTCACTGTTGCCAGTGGAGACACTGACATGGTTGCTGCATTGTGACCTCTTGAAAGCTATGACTGGAGACCAATCTGCCCATCACTCTTTCTACTGGAAGCCAGACTGGACATGTTGGGTACAGGCCTCAGACCCCAGGACTTGAATCTGTGTTCCTGCCCAGGCACACTTTCTTGGCTAAGCTTTGTGTTCACTTTCTGCATTCCTTCTACAAATAAGACGACCAGTAGGGACTGGTCTCATGGTGTCTCACAGACTAAAACTAAGCTTCAGTAGACCAAGGCACCCATGAAATAGATTTCAGCCTTAATGGCAATTGAAAATTAAGACCATTCTATGGCTTTGTACCGAGACACTTCAAAAAACACTCGGTCCTGATTTTAACAGCGGGGGAACCTCTGCAGCCTACAGTCGGAGTCTTGGAAATGCTGCATTCAACAATAGAGAGGCCTCTACTGGAACTTCACTGGTCCCTATGGACAGAAGTCACCAGACCCTTGAGACAAAGGAGCCCATGTACACAGAAAATGGCTAAGAGGTTCCCTACCTAATAAGGTTCATAGACACTTCTAACTGTTCTGAAGCCTAAAGAACATGATCTCACAGATGCCAACAGCCATGTTCCTGGCCATGGAGAAAAGTACAAAGAAAGACTAGAGGCAGAACTTCAACCTAACTGGATGACTTCCCTCTAGAAAATCAAGAGGGCAAGGGTGAAGTGAGCCAAGGTTCCCAAACACTGACTCCTTGTTCATGTGACTTCATTTTTTGATTCAACATAAAAAGATAAATAGATCCAGTATAAAGTATCAGGAGAACAGCTGTCCTCAGGAGATAGATGGTATAGACAAAAGCCATAAAGCAAGTCTGGGGAGGCCCTAAGAAACACTCAGCCTTGGTCACTCCTTCTGACCAAGTAGTTCAAGACAAAACAGGAACTACAACAGAATCTGCCTACTAAATCGCTTGATCCTATCCATTCACTAAATTGCTGTACCTTCCAAGGATAACCAAGGATCCTCTAAGACGGAGGAAGGACAAAAACAATGCGACAATATCTTGATCAAATACTACTAAGTTGTCCCAGAAAAAAATATATATATATGCCTGTTCACCAAGCGCAAGGATGACACATTAAGTATGTACTTCAAGAGCCAAGTTCAGAGTGCTTGTGCAACATCAGGGCAAAAAATTATGTAGCATTGATCATTTACTGCTCCAGGATGACCCAGATTTATGGGCTGATTGAGAACTTGTGAATGATTTCCTACTAAAGGGTGTGTTCCTTTGTTTTCCATGAGGAGCCACCTTGTTCTGTGTTCTGTAGTTCTGAATACCTACACCTATCATTATGGATACTAGAGTAGGTCTTTGTTGACTATGAGAATTTGTTCAACCTTCCCCACTACGGCCATCTTGGGCAAGCCAGGCCGCAATATGTGGCGAACCATCTACACATCAGGCCTTGCCTAAAGCCCTTCTGGCTATGGACAATAAATCTTTTATATCAGATTTTGGTACCCAGCTATCTGGTGATGGAGTGTCATCTCCGGGTCCACAGCTATCAGTACATCAGTTGCTCTGTAGCTCAGATAGGACAGGTTCTAGATCCATCTCAATGACCAGAAACCAAAATGTGAGAATCTTAGTCTCTGAAGGACCTCAAATGTGGTAAGATGTTATGGTCCCAATTCTTTACTTTTATGGAGGAATTTGAACATCTTATCAAAGGACAGGACATGAAAAAATTGAAGAAGCCTGAAGTGTACGATGTTTCCTGCCAATACTACACAGGCTCAGAAGTATCCCCTGGGCCTCAGTAACAGACCAGAAGTGGCTATAACAACGACAGACCTCATGCTTCCTTACCACAATCCCTCAAGCAAGGTTCACACAGCCATGCATTTACTAATATAGACCCCTTATCTAGATTCACATTCTATTGGGTAAATAGCTTCCTAAATTTGGGAAAAAAAAAAAAATGGGTGTAGGCCTTCTCCCTGAGAAAGGCACAGGAGGATTCCCTTAAGCTGCAGCCAGAGACACCTGAAAGGTGATAGCCTCTAATCTTCAGTTCCCTACAAATAAAAGAATTTATAGAAAATGTTTGAGACTCCCCATTAACCATTCGATGATTCCCCCCCCCCCGCAAAAAAGCCCTCACTAGGCCATGCTTAATACTCAAACTTCATCAGAACAATTTTAATCATGAAGTTGCCAACATTCATTTTGGTCATGGGACATTTATCCAATGATACACCTACTCACACAGAGCCTGCCCCATTGCCAGCAAACCATAAGCCTGGCAGGTCTCCCCTCCCCTTCCTTTCTGGCTTGGTGAAGACCCTGCCAAGCTTCAACACCATGAATGGACTTTAAAGCCCAGCTCCCGTAAATCCAGACCTGTCAGCACTCAGGCTTGTGACTCCTCATCCAGACACACCTACGTCACCCTGGCCCTGGACTTGGTCCAAAACTCCTGGACATGTTGGGCCCACAGGTAACAGCAGGTCTGAGTACAGGAATTAGAGGATCAGCTGCCCCAAGTGCAAATCCCTATTCCCATGGAGCCTCACCTACCCAGGACCCATGCTTCAGGGTTAAACATGAAACAGGCAGAGTTCTGGATCTTTCCCTAGACTGGAAGTTTTGGAGATGGATTCCTTTTAAGAAATCCTTACTGCTATCCTTTTCTCTATATTAGGATATTGGTATTCATCCAATTGTCAGGCAACATTAGAGCTCAGGTAAATGGAGGAACAGCAGCTTATGAAGACAGTGTCACCATGTGGGACTCATGGACCATTTGGACACCATCCACCTTTCCACATTTTCACATAGAAACAGGATTCTGTGAATTCTTGTGAAGGATTGCTGCTACATGAAACTAACCAGAGGGAAGTTAAGAAAAGCATTCCATGGTCTGGAGCCATTCATGCCAGCCAGGAATCAAGTCTACCTCCAAGTATCTCTTCATGGAAACCTGATCATTCTTCAGGTAAACTCACTAGCACGTCAGGTCTCAATGAAGGGTGAAGGCTGGTGTCCTGATCCAAAGAACATGCTTCCTGTATCCTAAATCTACCACATAGACTTGCTCCAGGTAGATCTTTGTGATCAATACCTATTCCATCTGCTGCAGTCAGTTCTAGGGACAAATGTGTGAATAGGATTATAGTCACTGGTTTCATTCATTATTATCTTGTGGTCAAAAAGACTAATTAAAGCAAGAAGTAAAGACCTGGAGTCAAGCAGTTTCTTGGCTTGGGAAATACCTTGATTCACAGTGAAAGGTTCAGTGAACTTAGGGCCTAGGACTTTTTCTGCCCACACACTATCCCCCCTGCCCCAACTGGCTTGACAGCTTGTAAGTCACTCTAAGTGTAAATGTGTGCAAACTGGTAGAGGATCCATTTCTGTGAGGTAGTTCTCTCTTAAGGTGGGTGGATGTGGCAGATTTAGGAGGCAGGCAATGCCACAGGAGTCAAGCAGCTATTGCTGACCTTCCTTGGGGTTGCTTCTAGGACCTCACCCTCCTCCCTTTGCTAGGATCTCCTAACCTGGGCCAATGGTTAAGGCCACGTAACCAGGTCAATTTCCTCCCTTTTCATCCAGAGTCTTGGGCTGGAACCCCAGTTCTTCTAAAGTTAAACCTAGATTCCTAGATAAAGAATGGGTCTGTAAAAGACCAAGTAGAATAGTGGTTGACAGGGGCAGTGGGGGATGGAGAAGGGGAACTTTAGTGGGTACACAGTTTGAAATGAAAAATTGCTGGAAATGGATAGTGGTGATGATTCCACAGCAATGTGAATGTACTTAATGCTACTGAATTACACATTAAAAATGATTAAAATATAGGTACTGCATTATGTATATTTTCCCACAAAACAAAACATGAACCATCTTGAAGTGGACAGTTCAGTGATGTTTAGTGCATTTGCTATGTTGTGTAGCCATGACCTCTAGTTCCAAAACATTTCTATCTCCCCAAAGTAGAACTATTCACTAAGTAATTTTCCTCCTTTATCTACCCAGTCCCTGGCAATCACCAACTTGTGTTATATCCTGTGTTGGACTTCTGAGTCGGCCATTAGCAGGAAGCCACAGATTGGGTGACTTAATAGAAATTTCTTGCAGTTCTGGAGGTGGGAATTCCAAAATCAAGTTGTCAGCAGGTTTGGTCTCTCTTGAGGCCTCCTTCCCTTGGTTTGTGGTCGTCTTCTTGCTGCATCCTCAATATGGCCCTTTTCTTGTGAGCAAACACTCTTGGTGTCTCTTCCTTTTCTCAGGAGGACACTTAGATCGGAGCCCCACATTTAAGACTTTATCTTATTTACCTCCCTAAGGACCTTATCTCCACATGCAGTCACATTGGGGGTTGAGGCTTTGGCCTGTGAATTCAGGGGGAGGGGGAGGAGACACACAGTTCAGTACATAACATTCCACCCTCTGGTCCCCCAGTATTCATGTCCTCATGTACAAGATATAAAATGCGTTTATCCCATTTCAACAGCCCCAAGATTTTGACCTATTTCAGCATCAACTCCAAAGTCTCTGAATATCTAAAATTAAGTCTAGGTGAGGCCAGAAGTGTGATTCATCCTGAGGCCTAACTCTAAAGAATGTATGTGCTTCTAATACAATGGTGGGATAGGCACAGGATAGACATTCTCCTTTCCAAAGGGATAAATCCAATGTCATGAAGGTTTCCCCTATGCTTTCTTTTAAGAGTTATGGTTTTGACTCCTGGGTTTAGGTTTTTGATCCATTTCGAGATACCACTTGTATATGGTGTGGGTTAAGGGTCCAGCCTTTGTCTTTTGCATGTGGATGTGCAGTTTTCCCACCACTACTTGTTGAAAGTTATGCCCTTTCCCCCATTGAATGTTCTTGTCACCCTTGTTGAAATTTTTACTATGTATCTGTGGATTTGAGATGTCTATTTTATCCTTGTCCTATATATCTGTCACTATATTGATACCACACTATTTTGATTATTGTAGCTTTGATAAGAGTAGCATTGCAATGACTGGAATCTTCTGTAGAAAGTCCTAGCTCAAGAGAATTACAACAGATACTCCAAGGGCTCATGTCTTGTAGAAAATTGCAATGGTTCTGTAATGTTCCCCAAGGAACAACTGTTCCACTTCAGTGAGTGGACCAGGAAGGCTTCTCAGCACAGAAAAACTTACTTTGACCACTGGTTAAAGTTGACTAGCCAATATCCGATCTTTCACTGGCTTGCTATTCACTTGGTTATTAAGTATGGAAGAGAAGTTACCCTACATTTGACTTGAAGTCTTTGAAATTCTTTCAGTTTAACATTTGAAATCCCATGGCAGGACAGTAAGCTACTGTATATTTAACCTACCATAGTGGTTATGCAGGACATGGTATCTTGACTGTTAAAACCACCACTTCTGGCATTTAGTATGTAGCTACTGGTCTAGAGAATACGTTCTTTAAACCTCAGTGAAAGTGAATGTCATTTGTTTTTCATGGTAAGGTCAGCAGAATGCATTCACAGCCTCATCTTAGGTTTATGTTAACTTTCCTCATCTTTGCAATATAGGCTGCAGGAATCTTGATTATATTGACTTTTCAAAGATCTTGCTGGTCTACTTTACCATTAGCATTATACTAATGGACTTAGGAATCAGAAAGTAGCAAATATTCTGAAAAGCACCTATGTACCAGAGTGAAAGAGGTAAACTTACAAGGATTCAGGGGCCTGCCACATGAGTGACGCTTTTGAACATCTAGGGCATGCAGGGACAGAACTCCCAACTTGCAAATCCAAGGACAATGTTGCATCTCCTACCATGAGGTGTAACTTCAAAACTGGTAGGCCTCTTTGGATTGTAGAGACAACATGTCACACTTGGAAACCTTTTCCACTGGGCTCTGAAGGCAAGTTTTGAGGACTTGGAGCAAAGAGATCCCTGCAACTGGTATAGGTTGTAATACCTATGGCCTTACCCCTCAATATATAACTTGACCGGTCACAATGTTAGGCATACCCATGGTACAAATGTGAGGTCTCTGTAGGACTCAACAGGAAAAGTATACAGTGGACCCTTAAGATTTCAAAGTCAGTCTATGCATTTGCCAGTAGAAGACAATTTACTATCTCGAAACTGGTCCCAAGCATGTTACTAGGCCTTATTAGAGACTGAACTCTTAGCCATAAAACGTCAACTGTTTAGCACTTCCCATTATAACTAGATGCTGTAAGACTCAAAGGCATAAGGTGAAGTGGGCCAATTATTTTTATGCAGGAAATAGTGTACTTATGGGGAGTCTCAAGCAAATCTAAGGTCACATTTAAGTTACAAGAGTGAATGGCTCAGACCCATCTTCCCCTACCTCTTGTTTCTACAGCCTCTCAGCTCATACTTATGGCCTCATTGGGAGATTCCTAGGACAAGGATGAAACCCTGCTTCATAGATTAGTTCAATATATAACAAGGGATTATAAGAGGACTATTGCAATATTAGGACTCCTTAGAGTTAGATTCCTTAGAGAACTCCAAAACAGTTCCCAGAGAAAATCCTCTGAACAGGCAGAAGTTCAATCAATGCTTTTGGTCACCTTTTATAGAAAATAAGGGGTCTAAAACACCCCAACATAATAGTGAAACTTACAAATCTCAGAGACAAAGTCCTGAAAGCAGCTCAGGACAAGAGGTCTGTGACCTACAAGGGTAGAAACATTAGATTGACAGACCTATCCATGGAGACCTGGCAGGCCAGAAAGGACTAGCATGATATATTCAGGGTGCTAAACAAGAAAAATATGCAACTAAGAATATTTTGTCCAGCTAGGATATCATTCAAAATAGGATAAAAAGCTTCCACGACAAAGAATTTGATCACCAAACCAGCCCTACAAGAAATATTAAAAGAGGTCCTCTAAGTGGAGAGCCAAAGGTAACAGATCAGAAAGACAATATATAGTAATAGTCACTTTACAGGCAATACAATGGCAATAAATTTATATCTTTCAATAGTTACCCTGAATGTAAATGGGCTAAATACTCCAATCAAAAGACACAGGGTATCAGATTGGATTAAAAAAAAAAAAAAAAGACCCATCGAATTGCTGTCTACAAGATACTCATTTTAGACCCCAAAACACCTCCAGATTTAAAGTGAGGGGGTGGAAAACCATTTATCATGCTAATGGACAGCAAAAGCAAGCTGGGTGGCTATCCTTAGGTCAGATTAGATTTTAAACCAAAGACTGTAATGAGATGAGGAAGGACACTATCATAATTAAAGGATCTATCCAACAAGATCTAACAATTGTAAGTATTTATGCCCCTAACATTGGAGCAGTGAATTATATAAGCCAATTAATAAAATCAAAGAAACACATGGTTATTACAATAGCAGGGACTTCAACACCCCCCTACTGCAATGGACAGATCATCTAAGCAGAAGATCAACAAGGAAATACAGGCTTTGAATGACACACTGGACCAGAGGGACTTCAGATATATTCAGAACATTCCATCCTAAAGTAACAGAATGCACATGGAACATTCTCCAGAATACATCACATCCTGGGTCACAAATCAGGTCTCAACTGGTACCAAAAGATTGGGATCATTCCCTGTATATTTCCAGACTACAGTGCTTTGAAGCTGGAATTCAATCACAAGAGGAAATTTGGAAAGAAAAATACATGGAGGCTAAAGAGCATCCCACTGAAGAATCACTATGTCAACTAGGAAATTAAAGAAAAAAAATTCATGGAAACAAATGAAAATGAAAACTGTTCAAAATCTTTGGGATGCAGCAAAGGTGGTCCTAAGAAGGAAGTATATAGCACTACAAGCCTTTCTCAAGAAACCAAGTTCTCAAATACACTACCTAACCCTACACCTAAAGGAGCTAGAGAAACAGCAAATAAAGCCTAAACCCAGCAGGAGAGAAGATTAGAGCAGAAATCAGTGAAATAGAAACCAAAAGAACAGTAGGACAGATCAACCGGTTCTTTGAAATTAATTAGAATTGATAAGATTGATAAGCCCCTGGCCAGACTTATCAAATGGAGAAAGGACCCAGATAAAGTCATAAATGAAAGTGAAGAGATCACAACCAACACTGAAGAAATACAATTATAAGAACATATAAGCAACCCTATGCCAACAAATTAGGCAATCTGGAAGAAATGAATGCATTCCTAGAGACATTTCAACTACAAAAACTGAACCAGGAAGAAATAGAAAACCTGAACAGACCCATAACCAGCAAGGAAATTGAAGCAGTAATCAAAAATCTCCCAACAGGAGCCCAGAGCCAGATGGCTTCCCAAGGGAATTCTACCAAACATGTAAAGAATACCTATTCTGAAGCTGTTTCAAAAAAATAGAAATGGAAGGAAAATTTCCAGACTCTGAGGCCAGCATTACTTTGATCCCAAAACCAGACAAAGACCCCACCAAAAAGGAGAATTACAGACCAATATCCCTGACAACATGGATGCAAAAATGCTCACTAAAATACTAGCCAACAGGATCCAACAGTACATTAAAAGGATTATTCACCACAACCAAGTGGGATTTATTCCTGGGCTGCAAGGTTGGTTCAACATCCACAAATCAATATGATATACTACTAAATAAATGACAAGAACTATACGATCCTCTTAATAGATGCAGAAAAAGCATTTGACAAAATACATCCTTTCTTGATTAAAAGTCTTCACAGGGTAGGGATAGAGAGTACATACCTCAATATTATAAAAGTCATCTATGAAAAACCCCACAGTGAATATCATTCTCAATGGGGGAAAACAGAGCTTTTGATCTAAAGTCAGGAACATGGCAGGGATGTCCACTCACCATTGTTGTTCAACTTAGTACTAGAAGTCCTAACCTCAGCAATCAAAAAGAAATAAAAGGCATCTGAATTGGCAAGGAAGTCAAACTCTCACTCCTCACAGATGACATGATAATCTATGTGGAAACCCCAAAAAGACTCCCCCCGCCAAATTGCTACACATACAGGAATTCAGCAAAGCAGGATATAAAAATCCATGCACAGAAAGCAGTTGCATTTCTATACACCAACGAGACAGAAGAGAAAGTAAGGAGTCAATCCCATTTACCATTACACCCAAACCCATAAGATACCTAGGAATAAACCTAACCATAGAGTTAAAGGATCTATACTCAGGAAACTATAGGATACTACTGAAAGAAATTGAGGAAGAGACAAAGAAATGGAAAAACTTTCCATGCTCATGGATTAGAAGAACAAATATTGTGAAAGTGTCTATGCTACCTAAAGCAATCTACACATTAATGCAATCCCTATCAAAATACCATCAACTTTTTTCAAAGAAATGGAATCATCCTAAAATTTATATGGAATCAGAAAAGACCCTGAATAGCAAAGGAAGTTTGGGGGGGAAAAAAAAAGCTGGTGGCACCACAATTCCGGACTTCAAGCTCTATTACAAAGCTGTAGTCATCAAGACAGTATGGTACTAGCACAAAAACAGACACACAGATAAATGGAACAGAATAGAGAACCCAGAAAGGGACCCTCAACTCTATGATTCAAATCATCTTTGACAAAGCAGCAAAGAATATCCAATGGAAAAAAGATGGTCTCTTCAACAAATGGTGTTGGGAAAATTGGACAGCCATGTGAAGAATGAGACTGGACCATTTCCTTACACCACACACACAAAAAAAACTCAAAATGGAGGTGACCTAAATGTGAGACAGAAATCCATCAAAATCCTAGATGAGAACATAGGCAGCAACCTCTTTGACCTCAGCTGCAGCAACTTCCTGCTAGACACATCTCCAAAGGCAAGGGAAACAAAGGCAAAAATGAACTATTGGGACTTCAAGATAAAAAGCTTTTGCACAGCAAAGGAAACAGTTGACACAAACCAAAAGAACTTACAGAACGGGAGAAGATATTTGCAAATGATATCAGGTAAAGAGCTAGTGTCCGAGATCTATTAAGAATTTAAACTCAACACCCAAAGAATAATCAAGAAATGGGCAGAAGACACGAACAGACATTTTTCCAAAGACGACATCCAAATGGCCAATAGACACACGAAAAAATGTGCATCACTCAGCATCAGGGTAATACAAATCAAAACTGCGATGAGATACCACCACACACCAGTCAGAATGGCCAAAATTAACAAGTCAGGAAATGACAGATGTTGGCAGGGATGCGGAGAAAGGGAAACTCTCCTACACTGTTGGTGGGAATGCAAGCTGGTGCATTCTGGAAAACAGTATGGAGTTTCCTCAAAAAGTTGAAAATAGAACTATCCTATGACCCAGTAATTGCCCTATTGGGTATTTACCCCAAAGATACAAATGTAGTGATCCAAAGGGGCACCTGCCCCCCACAATGTTTATAGCAACAGTGTCCATAACAGCCAACTATGGAAAGAGCCCAGATGTCCATCGACAGATGAGTGGATAAAGATGAGGTATGTGTGTCTCTCTCTCACACACACACACTGGAATAATATGCAGCCATCAAAAAATGAAGTCTTGCCATTTGCAATAATGTGGTTGGAACTAGAGGGTATTATGCTAAGCAAAATAAGTCAACAGAGAAAGACAAATATATGATTTCACTCATGTGGAATTTAAGAAACAAGACAGGAGCATAGGGGATGGAAAAATAAAAAGACAAAAATCAGAGAGGGAGACAAACCATAAGAGACTCTTAATAGGGAACAAACTAAGGGTTGCTGGCAGGGAGGGGGTTGGAGGGATGGGGTAACTGGTTAATGGACATTGGGAAGGGTATGTGTTGTAATGAGCACTGGGTATCATAAGACTGATGAATCACAGACCTGTACCCCTGAAACAATACATTATGTTAATTGATTTTAAATTAAAAATAAGGGGTCTAACTATTCAGAATCCCATGTATTAGCAAATGGGTTGGCTGGCTGGTCAGGGTCCTGGGAGAAGATTGGAAGAGATGAGGTCTGGGAAAAGGCATGCAGGAGGGACCTACAGGAATAGGCACAAAGCCTGAGGATTTTTGTATCAGGAGACCATGCCTACCAAAGCATTTGCCCTGGAAGATGCAGTCAAGTGGACTGTCTGGTAGAAGTCAGCCAGCTTCTGTGTTCAACCATCCTATGCTTACAGAAAGGGCCTACCCTCCTTTGGGTCCAAAACGCTGGGCTCCCTCTCATCAAGACCCATCTAGCCATTGCCACTGTTTTAAAGTTGACCTGTCAGCAGCAGCAGCAGATATAAAACCCTCCATTATAGTGCCATACAGCACCTTGTTGGCAAGGTGATTATATCAGACCCTTCCACCCTTGAGAAGGAAGCATCCATCCTATTGTGATAACTATTCTGGATATGCATTGACCTTCCATTCCCAGGCACTTCCACACTCCGCCCTTAGAGGTGCCAGCACAAGCACTTTCAGAATACCTAACTTACTGCAGAAAAGCCTGTAAGTCACCTAGAACAAGGGACCCATTTTAGAGTGAAAAGGGTTAAACAATGGACACATGATCATAGAAACATTTTGTTCTCTAGAAGCAGTCAGCCTGATATTAGAATGACCTTAAATGATCAGCTAAAGTACCAGATTGAGGATGAACAGCAGAGATGAAATGGCTCTTATATACAGAAACATACCACCGAGATAGCCCTTCAAGGAAGCACACGCTATTTGGTAGGGAGCACCAGTCCCTCCAAGAGCAGCCCACATTCAGATCTAGATGAGCCATGTATAGAAATTCTAGCCATATTAGTCTGGGTAGGACAACTCCCACAGAAGATATCTGCTATGGAGCCATGGTAGAAAAAACTCAAAATGGTAGAAAAAACTCAAACGGTTTACCAGGGCTTACCAATCTTCCGTCCCTGACTTCTGCCTAGTCCTTCTTTCCCCCGATAAACACTTTATACCCCAAACTCTTTTGTATTCTTAAGTCAGCATCTCAGATTATCTTTCCCAGAAAACTCAGCCACACAAAGGCCATGTAGCATAAGTAATAGACTCAACATTGTCCAAAGGGTGGAAAGAATTAGATTTATGATGCCCACTTACATAGTCCTCCTGAAGTCACTAGCAGTTTCAAGGCCATTCAAAATAGGAACTACAACTTTAATGCACTCGGTCACAGGTTGGGGTTCTCTGCCAACAAACTAATGCTCATATAATGGCAAATCCCCAACAGCTAGAGTAGAGGTCTGGGAACCAAGAACTGGAATGGACTTTCTTCTTATAACACCCTTGTGATTTCCATCCCTCCAGGTTAAGGTCAAGAGGTCCTCAATCCAGAAGCTTTACACACGCTTTGCCAGGTCATTTGGGGCTCCTTTTGCCAATAGCCCAGCAAGATTTTCTGCCACCTGAAAGTGGCAAAGGATATAGAACCCAGGTAATTCACTGGGGCACTTCTTGGTGTTTCCATGCCCAGAGTTAAAAGTACATAAGTATAGTAAACATGGCCTGATAAGGTCACCAGGGGTTCAGACCTCTTAATGAAGGTGTTGCTCACCCACCAAAAAAGCTTAACAATGGAAGTGCTGGCCAACAGGGAAGGACTCTAGGATTAAGAGTAGGAGAAAGACCAATTTCATTTTATGTTGATGGTCCTTAAAGACCAGCTACAACAGTAAAGATCAGGGGATTGCTGCTATCTGTCACTCGTAGACTCATGCACTAGACAGCTTCCCCTTCACAGAAGGTGCTGTCCAGTTGTGAGGAGCGTGGTCATCTAACCACCTCCAGCTGTTAGCTCTTGCTCCTAGGGTGGCCCTAAGCCAATAACTGGGCATGCTTAGCCATTCTGGTCCTACATGGGATTTTTTTTTTAAGCTGGTCTCTGCCACAGGATGTTGGGCTAGCAGAGACCATCAGGTTCACATTATGGTCTGACCTCGCCCTCTGCATAATCCTGCCTCTTCCCTGGTCTTTTTACAGGTATTATTCCCAGGTCTTTTGTATTCCTCATTTTCTCCGCATACAGCATAACCACCAAGAAGCAACAGGGACAGACTCAGCCATTTCTCAGGGGTGGGAAGAATCAGATTTAGGAGGCCCTCCTTCCATAGCCCACCAGCCCTTTCAGGAGGCACCTCTGCATACCCACAACTTCCCCACCTCAAATGCCCACATCTGTCTGCCTGAGGGCAGTCTCTGGCACCACCTGAGCTTGGTCAAAAAAAAAAAAAAATGCATGTGACTTAATTTCAGGGTTGTGAGTTTGAGCCCCATGCTAGACGTGGAGCCTGTGTATAAAACAAACACCCAAATGCGAACTAGAAGCTTCAAGGGAAGTAATGCCCCTAGAGGTACCCACCCCCAACTACTGAGGGCAGGACAGTCCTTGAGCATCCTCCTGCTGGGTGAGGTGGTTCTTCAGGTGTGCTCTGCATGGACTGTGCACCAGAGGCTCCCCAGCAGGACTGAACCCACCCTCATCCTCACAGTAAACCCACTTCTAACCACACCACCTTCGACTTCCTTTTCTCTATTCCTACTTTCCTCACTTCTTCACTCATGCTCCCTGGAATCACTTACCAAGTGAACTCGTGCTCTCATAGCCTTGCCCCAGGATCTGCTCTCTAGAAAGCCAAATTGCAGAGTCTGGGTGAAGCTATAGGATTACAGTGAGTAGATGAAGTTCAAAATCCAGTGATACACTGTTACACACTGAATGTTCACGTCTTTCTCCCCCAAACCTCATATGAAGCTCTAACCCAAAGTATGCTGGCATTAGGACGTGGACTCTGGGAGGTAATTAAGTTTAAATGAGGTCATGAGGGTGGGGGCGCCCCATGATGGGATTAGTATTTAAGAGGGAGACCAGAGATCCTTGGTTTTCCACCATTTGAGGACACTGGAAAGGACAAGTGTCTGCCTGTCAATAGCTCCCCCGCTGGGAACCAAATCTGCCGGCACCTTCATCTTGGACTTTCCAGCCCTCTCATCCCTATAGGTCCACCAGGTCTCTGGCTCCTCAACTTCCCTTCCTCTCCACCCCCACCCCAAAAGGCTGCAGTGTCTCAGCTTTACTCCCCAGTGGCATTTTCACATGTACATCTGATTTGCTAAAGTGTGGCTCTCCCAATGTGAGGTGGCCATAGGAACAAGGATGGAGATACTTCCGGTACCGAGCACAGGTGTATGCATGCCTGTCCCCAAGCCCATCCTGTTCTTCCTGGAGTCTGAGCCTGTAGGTTCCCCTCTCAAAAGTGTGAATCTCAGTGAATCAGGTCTCCTATTAGTGCATGAAAGGACACATACACACACACCAATGTTCAAAGAAACTTCAGTCTCCAAATCAGAAGTAGCTAAGCAGAGTTTGAAAGGGGGAAAGTGCTAACTTTTTTTTTTTTTTTTTTAAGATTTTGTTTATCTGACAGAGACACAGCGAGAGAGAGAATACAAGCAGGGGGAGTGGGAGAGGGAGAAGCAGGCTTCCCGCCGAGCAGGGAGCCCGATGCGGGGCTGGATCCCAGGACCCTGGGATCATGACCTGAGCCGAAGGCAGACACTTAACCGACTGAGCCACCCAGGCGCCCCGAGAGTGCTAACATTCTTAGATCAGGAGGATAATTAATTGCAGATGAGTAGTTCAGACATTCTGTAAGGATGCTATATGAATGCTTTTTCTTTTTGTCCTTATATGTCCCTTTAGTTGGTCAAGACAACTTATTCTATCCTTACCTCTAATGTATTTAGGGGGCCCTCAGGCTGTTAAAGCACAGACAAGGTTAAAGTTGTTAGTCTCAGATTTCTAGTAAGGCCTGGCCTATGGAATCGAGCAAAAGAAGTTGACTGGCAAGTCGGACCAGAAGCTTAAGGAATTTAGCTCAAAACAGTAGAGGAACTCTGGATAGAAAGACTACTTCTAGATCATCCTGAGACCCTAGCAATTGAAATATTGTTGTGGGCCACAGGGTAGGTTACCAACATTTTATGTAAAACATGTTTCAAGCAAACCTTTAGGCTTTGTCAGGGTCACTATAGGTAACTGCTGGTTATGTATTCATCAGTCTTGAAGTCAGTTTTATGGTTTCTCTATACTCTGAATCCTCAAGAGTTAGGCTTAGAATCAAATTAAGATGTGCTGACTGCCACCTCATGGATTACTGTGATCTGTCGTGTTAAGCTGTTTGCTTGGCAGCTTATCCTTTATTATTGTGAAACAATTTGCCTTTGCCAAGTTCAATTTCTAAATTTGGTTCTTAAGTTTCTGGGGCTTTATGTTAGTATTTGAAAAAAAAAAGTTGTCAAAAACTTGTGAGGCCACATGAGTAAGATCACAAAATGTTCACAATCAACCATCTGTTGAGAAAGGAGTTTACCTGCTTAGTGCAGACCCCCAACTTGGGAGGTAGACACACCTGGATCCCTGAAGAGATCACGGGCTCCCCACACATGCATGACATCCCATAGGTTTCGAAGGGTCGCAAGCTTGGTATGAAGGATGGGGTGGGGTGGTTCACAGAGAACAAAGATTTCTCTAAATGGAAATAGGGCAAGAGCAAAAGGTGCTGAGACAGGGAAAGGCTCCGCACTGATGTCCTCAAAACCCATTCTTTCCCCAAAAAGCCCATGACTCTCCTTGTTCCACCTGGCTGCTGGCTGAGGGGAGTCCTTTAGCACCACCTGGTGGCCTTGGGGTATAACCATCGATAAGTGCACAGAAGCCCTTGGAAGCTTAACATTCTGGTCTCTCAGTGCCACCCTGGAAGGATCCTGTGCACCCTATGGCCGGCAGACTTGTAGGCAAGTGACACAGACATCACCCCTTTAGAGGAAAGAAAAGGGAACTAAGCTGGACATTTGAGAGAAAAAAATGGCGCAGCCACATAGAACCAGGAAGAGGCAGGCTCTAGTGATGGTTTCTCATGATGTAAGAGGAGCACAGTAGCCAGCCCCCCTGGCCTCCAGACAGAAACCCAGCCTCCAAGACACAGGGACCCCTCCCAGCCTAGGAAGACCCTCACTTCCTTGTCAAAGGGTCGGCCAAAGAGGCAGCGCCTGACCTTCCCATGTGGCTCTAGTTTCACTGCATACGTTTGTCAAGCTCTGATGTAACATCTCTTACCAAGGCGTGATTGGAGAAGTTATACTTGTGTTGGGTAATAACTGACAAGACGTCAGTTATGAGAAAGAAGTCCTTCAATATCCGTCATTCGGTGCCTGCCCTATCAAAAAAATTGCTTCCTGGGATGGCTCCACTCACCCCGAGTCCAAGGGACTGTTCCCATCATGTCCCCTTATCCTTCTGTCCCCTATCCCAGAGCCCACGCCCAGGCTCCAGGAAGCCAGGCTGGCATGCTCATCAGCAAGCTCATTCTCAGCCCCCCAACCCCACCCGGGAATAGACGGAGGAGCCAGTCCTGGTGGCTGACAGCCCCACAGAAGATACACTATTGAGAGAAATACACTGGTGTCCAATTTCCCAAAGAATGTCGGGACTGTGCACAAGCCAGTCTTCCTTTCTCTTCTTGTCTCCTGAAAGAATTCACCTACTTAAGACAGACTCCTGTATAATCCCTTTGCTCTTTGACAAGACTCACAGGAGAGCCCTGCTGCTGCTTCTAGAAAAAGCAGGTCATTCTCAAGCCCCCAGGGCCCTCCCCAGTGGAGATCATCACAGAGCAAACTCAGCCTCTGCCTCTTTCTGGTCAGTGACCAGCCTGCTGGCTACCTCCTGGGCTTCACGGTAGAAGGTCAGGGTAATTGATTTTGAACAGGAGGATTCAGAGTTGAATATGGAATCTGCACTTGAAAGGGTATATTCCTTCTGTGAAGGAAACCTCCCCACTGTCTCCCAGGACACTACCTGAGATCTGGCTCTGATAACTTCAGCCTCCCAGCTGGTCCCTCCAGTCTCCCTAGAGTTGGTTTGTGCATGGTCCTTCCTTTGATCTGATGACCACTCAAAACAACCTCCCTGGAATCCCTCCTCCACACCAAACACTCTAAGGTCAGGATGGGCCCGGACTAGCAACTGTTTCCTCTCCAAGCCCCATCTTGGAACACTGGATATCTAATGCAGCATCTCAGGGGTATGCCTGGGCAGGTAGGTCTCTTCCAGCTGCACGTTCTCTGCTGGCCCTGAATCCGCCTCACGGTTAGGTTGCCCCTTGCTCACCTGGCACAGGAGGTGAGCCTGCTTACCACATCTTCTAGCCAGAAAACACTAGAACAAAGGATCCCTAGCCCCCTGCCAAGAAGCTCCCAGCCACATCCACAGCACAACAGCTGGATGGGCCAGAGAGGATGGTCAGGAGTAGCAAGACACGGAGATGTCCCTGACCAAGAAAGGTTCCTGTCTCTGGACACTAGCATGACTTTGTCTGGGGAGCTTGGTGCAGCAGTGTTGACAGCACCAACTCCATCTTTGGCCCTTCGTCTTTTATGTCCACGCAGGGATGCGCCCCCCCTCCCCCCGCCTTGTGCTACAGGTTACAGGCCCTGTAGAGGTTAATGCATGCCCCAACCAGAATTTAGGAAGGCTTGTTCTGATCTTCCCTGGAATTGTTTATTTAGGTAACCAGTAAAGATAACCTAATTTCTTCCCCTCTCCCGCTCAGGTGCAGATGGCATTACAGGATCTGTGCATGGTCCTCTCGCTCTATAAAATCTGCAGATTAAGGTCTGGACTTTGCAAAGAATAGCTGCAGGGCCCCTGGATCGTCATCTACTCAGACCACCCATCAGTAAGATACCCTAAAACTGCTACCAGTATAAAGTGGCTGGATTCATTTTTTCGGTCTCAAAGCGCATTCAGTTTGGAGCCTACTTTACTGTCCCTTTTCTAACTGTTGGAGATACAGGCTCTTTGACTTGAGAGTACCCAGCTATCAGCCAAACAGAATTTGGGAGAAGTCCCCTCCCAGATCCAACCTGGGTGGAATAGTCCTGGTGACGCTGCTTTGGTGGTTTTTTTATGCTCAGTGGTCGCTAGATCAGCAAGTGCTATAAGGCCATCTGCTTAGTCCAGGCAGCATCCCATGATCCCCTCCAGTATACCCACTACCTTAACTGGCTCAGAGGATATCAGGACAGCATCTGGAAGAACAGCATGCAGAGCCCGGGAGATCATGCTGCATTCATGTTATACTGTGCTTACTGTGCAAGTCTCAAAACCTTCCTTATAAGCTTTTAAAACTGTCATTCAACAGGATAAAGTGGTTTCTGCAGTTCATTTCTTTCCTTGGCAGCAAGGGATGAAGAATTAAAAGGGTCAGAGATGTGGGGGCACAGCAGCATTCACGCTTTCCATTCTAAGACAAAACAGGCAACAGTCTAGTCAAAGCCTATAACCTTGACAAATCTGATCAGTTTTCCAGAAATGGCTTCAGTTTAAGACCTACTATAGAATATACCCATCATAACATGAACAGCAAAGTTGAATAGCCTAATAAGCCAGTCAAGGGAGTCATTTTGTCAAATCCACTGCTAGCTGGCACAAATGAAATTTCAGAGCCTATGATGGACAAAAGCCATGACGCTTAAAGTCCTTGATAGACACTTAAGTCGGAAGGGTTTTACCTAAGTATTCTTTGATCACAATGCACACTAAAGGAAATCCAGAAAAGTAGGCTTGACTTATCACAAGTGACCCTGATGAAGAAAAACCTGGTTGACCTGTAGGTTGCTCTCATAGCCCCTACCCATCCAGAACCCACAAAAGCAGAATCACAGCCTAGCCTCCAGCAATGTGGGCACTTGATTGCAGAATGCAGACCAGCAGGGGACACCTGAAACAGATTCTGGTCCTGTGCTTCCCCCCCCCACCCCACACCCAACTGCCTTCTTTCCTCTGGGAGTGCAAGGGGCTTAATCATCCTTTGTCTCTTGGTCAACTTCATCTGACCAGCACAAGGACTGGCAGCCCCTTCTCTGCAGTAGTAAAGCCTACTTAGGGGCAGGAGCTTCCTAGAAGAGTGAATACAGATTGAAGAGGGACAGTAATTCCTTGGAGATTCTGAGCACTGAGGTACATGTGCCCAGGGATAAGGATGCTCCATATTTAATTCTAGGAGAGAGCCTGGAGTACTGAGGCTTGCAAGCCTTCCCTATTCTGTATGGCCAATTGACTTAGGCACACCATGCCTGCAGATGAAGGTACATACACAGCTTATATTTGAGGATGACCTAAAAGAGGGCCAGCCTACTTATGGGTATTGAGGTCTTGGGACATCCCACTTCTCTCTATTGGTATGTGCTCAAGATTATACTAAGTTATCTTAATCAAAGACACCTTAGTGGCTCACATAGCTCTTTCTGGGAACATTTCTCACCAGAGATGACAAAGGACTTTAGAAAAGTGATAGAAGCACTCAAGTCTTGATTTTAAAAGCGGGTGAAAATTTTAAAGTTTGTTCCTAATCACCAGACAGATCTACCCGCAGGGATCAAGGACAAAGCCTAGAAAGATTCAAGAATCACACAGATGAGCACTCAAGGCTTAATATTGGCTACCTAATGGAAGTTGGGCAGGTCACCCTGGACAATTGGGCACCTTCCTGAAATGTTTTGGTGAATAGAAATTATCCTGAGAAGGTAATGAAATCCTATTGAAGAGATCCAACATGGTTCTCATTTTCTGCCAATGGTTTCTATTCTCTGCCAATGGATAGAGTCATCACCTCCAAAATCTAAAGTAACTGATTAATAGGGTAGATATTCAAGTTATTATTTGATTTGGAAAGAGGACTGATTAAGCCTTTCAGTGATAAGAATCTGGACCATCCAAGTGGGTAGTAGGGCTTCTTGATCTAGATACTTGGGAGGCAGATAGGACCTTCCTAGGTGCTGTTCAAGTATAAAACTCCAAGGAGTGATTTTATCATCTAGGCGGGGGGGGGGGGGGGGGCAGGGTGGGTATTCCAAAAGACCTCAGGAAGAAGTCATCCACAGTGAACCACCTCCAGGAACAGTTCATGGTTTAGCAGTTCTTCAAAATACTAAACATGGAATTACCTTCTGACCTAGAAATTCCTGTTAGGTAAACATCCAAAAGAATTGAAAACAGGGACTCAAGCAGACACTTGTACACCAATGTTCATCACAGTATTCACAAGAGCTGGTATCCACCAGATAGGTAAAATGATATAGACAAGATTGTTCAACAAGAATAAAGTGGATTACATTGTTCTAACAGGCATGGACCTTGAAAAAATTCTAAGTCAGAGACAAGAATTGTTTCAAGTTATATGAAATCTTGAGAATAGGCAATCAACAAGCTAGATTAGAGGTTGCCAAGGGCTGGGAAGCAGAATGGGAATCATTGTCTAGTTTCTCTGTGGGATGATGTACAAACACCCCTAATTTGAAAACTTGCTCAGGATGGAGAATCTAATGCCCCTGGTTGTATACTAAAAGATGGTTCAATTGGCCAATTTTATGTTCTAGATCTTACCACAGAAAAATTGGAGGGGAAAAATAGCCACCCATCTACTTGGGGAGGAGATAGTTGTGTGTGTTTTGTTTGTTTGTTTTAAAGCCTACCTGGTAGAGCCAATGTTCCTATCTCCCCCACCAAGTTCATATGTTGAAGCCCTCACCCGTAGTATGATGGTATTTGGAGATGGGGTCTTTGGGAGGTAATTAGTTTTAGGTTAGGTCATGAAGGTAGAGCTCCCATGACAGGATTAGTGCCCTTCTATGGAGAGGAAGGGACAAGAGCTCACTCTACCACATGAGGTCACAGCAAGAACGCCACCGTCTTCAAACCAGGAAAAGGGCCCTTACCAAACAGAATTTGCCAGCACCTTGACCTTTGACTTCCCAACCACCAGAACTGTGAGATCCACTGCTTAAGCCACCTAGTCGACAGAATTTTGTTATAGAAGCCTATAGGAAGGTTAGGAAATTTCCTTTAAGTTAGGATCTGATGTGTGAAGAGTTTGGAGGTCAGATTCCCCTCCAGAAAACTAACAAGAGGACACTGAACAAACTGAAAAAACTTAGATCTGAAGAGGAGGCCACAGACTAAACTGCCCCAAGAGTTAGAGGGCCAAACAGGATACAGAGTCTCATTTATAAGGAGCAGAAGCCCAGGAGAAGCCTGGGCCGAGCCAGTACCTTTAGAAACATATTAAACTGGAATTGACAAGTTGATCTAGGTTCAATGTCGACTGGTTGAGGATTAGAACTCCAGTGGGAGCCCAGTCTCAGGAGGCTCCAACAGTTTCATGATTTACCTCTAGGAGCCCCAGGGAGTCCCACCGTGGATTAGAGGGAAATCCCCTTGTGCTTCCAAGCAGGCAGAGGGCAGAATAGTCATTCTGGAATCTACTCAGCTGTTTTCAACAAGGCTTGTGAACTATTACCCATCCGAGGGATGGGCGGTACACAACCTTCAGCCCTCTTTATAGACTTTCCATCTCACCTGAAAAGTAGTACTTGAATAATTGGCAAGGATTTTCCACGTTAGCACAGACACTAAGTCAGATCCAAGAAACTCAAATCCAAGATAAATACCAAAAAAAATTATGCCTAGCCATAGCATTCAAGCCTCAGGAAGTCCAAGACAGAGCAAATCACAGTTCTAGGGCAGGAGACAACCAAGGCAGAAGAGCAGAAGCGCCATGAACCTAATCCCCACCAGGAACCTGGTGAGGGGTTTCCCCAGCCATGCTTCTGTGTGGGCTCTAAAGCCACCCATCCCCTCATGAGGAGACAGAGCCAAGAGTCCATGAGGGCAACTCCCTGGGCTAAGATCTCCAACAAGCTGTCTGGTGACAACTCAGAGCCACGAGGAGGAGCCTTCCCATGGACATGGCCTGAATGCCCATTAGAAAAGGCCTCCAACTGATCGGACATTCTTCCCTCTGCCTGAAAGTGGCAACACTGTCCACATGTGAGAGCTGAGGGACCAGGAGGCTTGAGGAGACCACGCCTGTTGGAACAAGGCCCAACAGAAGACCCCTCAGGATACCTGATCCCAGGAAATCCCCCTGGTATGCTGGGAGTGTAAGGGACTGGAGGTAAGAGGCAGGTGTATGGGGGCACAGGAGGTTACAAGACCACCCCAACCGGGCCTAAGGCATGAAAGGATCTATTCCAACCAACTGAAACCGGTAACCAAAGGGTTCATGGACTAAATGGAGCAACGTTTTACCCAGACCTTTTTTCATTTGCCTTTAAACTTCCCAGAGTCTCCTCCTCTGGGGAAGTGAATTTGAGGCTTGCTCTCCCATCTCCTCCTTTGGAGGCCTCTCTAATAAACCCTTCCCTTGCTGCATACTCCATTGTTTCAGCAATTGGTTTTGCTCTGCATCAGACAGATGTCCTGGGGTACTCCTTCAGTCTGTGCTAGCTCAGCCTTGCCCCAGATTTCAGAAGAGGCTTCAAAATGTGGCAGGGGAAGGAGGGATCGAAGGAAACTGCACTTTCTTCCCTGAGTCAACCTGGGTGAGTTCACAAATGCCCAGGTCAATCCTGGCCCAACCTCTGCTCCTTGGGCTCCTCCCTCCCTCTTCTTCACCACAGTCCAGGGGTGACCCTTACTATAGCAGCAAGGAAGCTGATGCAGGAAGAAGTCTTCTCATAGTCACAGAAGGCAAAGATCTGTGGGAGTGAAGCAGAGGGAAGTACTCCATTCTCCAACCCAGAAGCTGCTAGGTTCAGAGATAGTAGAGCCCCAGAGAACACAACTGAAGGAGAGGCCACTTCCTAGAAGGTCAGCCCCCTGCAACTTTCAACGTCTAAAACTGGAAGCTCATTATAGATTTCTCCAGCTGTTCTAGCCACGTGACCACTGATGTGCAGGACTCCCCACTTGCTGCAAGTTATAGACATGTACCTGAGGAGTCCAGGGACAAAGAATAGAGAGAAACAAAAGCCACAACTGAGTGAACTGAACTTCAATTCAAAGGAATCTTGCCAACTCAGTAGTGGTGTCTAACTTGAACATATAAAGAGTGAGTCACCCAGTCAACAGAATGCCATCCAACAATGAAGACTCATTGCATCAAATTTGAGATGAACATGTGATAGGGCAGATCTTGAGAATACTTATTTGATTTTGTGAAAATGAGTAAAGAAAAGCTCGTTGTAAACAGTCAGAAAGCCCTGAAGGGGAGGTTTCACACACTACCGGCTTACCACCATTGGCAAACCCCGGCAGGTAGAAGCTTCCTTTACCTCCACCCCAGCAGAAAGGACATTTCCTCCTTGCCCAGCAATAACCCAGCCAACAGGAAGTCACTACAGCCTAAACTCTCGCTTTCCAATGGACATTCTTTCCAGATAGCCCCTCCTGACTTCTACAATAAGGACTTCTCCCCTTTCTCTGGATTTGCACCTCATTTGCTTAAGTTTGTGTGTCCCAAATTGCAACCCTATTCATGAATAACTCATTTCGCTGGTAATCTGGCTAGGTGTAAGGTTGGCAGTTTACAGAAGGACTGATTGCTAAGGTGTCTGTTGAATCTTAATGGCAGGGACACCAAAGTGTCCTTGACATAGAAAGGATCTTGACAATCTAAGCAGTGGGACAGGGAGGAGGGTGGGGAGAGCCTTCCTTCCAGATCTAGATACTGAGGAAGTGGATATCACCATTTTTCAGTGTTGAATTTCAAGCACAAAAACCAAGCAGTGGATTTTTTCACCTAACGGGGTGGGGGTGGTATTCCAAAAGGACCTCAGGAAGAGATTTTCCACACAGAACCACCTCCAGGAACAGTCCGTGGTTTGGCAGTTCCTCAAGACTCTAAATATAGAAGTATCTTATGATGTAGCAATTCTGTTACATACCCATGAGAACTGAAATCAGGGACTCAAGCAGGTAAGTGAACATCAGCATTCACCACAGTCTTCACAGGACTGGTATAAAAGGAGGAGACAAGCAAGTATCCTTACCACGGAGGTATAGACATGAGCATGCAATGTGTTTTTCAGCCACTGAAAGGCATGAAGCACTGACCCACACTACGACATGGATAAACCTTGAGAACATTCGAAGGGAAGTAAACCAGACACAAAAGGACAATCGTCAGCTTATTCCACTTCTACCAGAGCCCAGAAAGGAGTTTCATTGGTTGTACTGCTGGTGGGCCCTGAAGCTACATATTCCACAGTGGGGACAAACTCAAGAGCCCATGAAGATGACCATGGGCCAGACATCAGGAAAGCTATCTGGTGACAGCTCAGTGGTAGAACTACAAAAGTTTTCCCCCATGCATTAAGCCCGAATACACATTTGAAGACACTAGCCATTATTCTCAGTGATTTAGACGTTCTTCCTTCTAACTTAATGAAATGGCAACATGATCCACAAGAAGCATATGAACATGTGAGAGCTGAGAGAACAGGACCCTTAAAATCCTGGTACCCAGCCCTGAATTCATAGATCCCCTAGGGACAAAACACTGGGCACTTCGTGTTACAACCCCATTAAGGTCTAGCCAAGGACCAAAGTGAGACCCCAACCTCCTGTGCAGTCATTGTGGACTCAGTTTTACCTGGGTAAAGGCTCCACCACTATTTGGGATGGGCGGGGAAGGAGTGGAGAAAAACATTTCCTTTGTGAGTCAGTCATGGGGGGTGGTGCACCAATGAGTCACAAAATAAGGCCCAGTTTAATCCTGAGAACAGAACCTAACAACTGAATCTATAGTAACCCCGTCTATAGGGAAGTCCCACTCTGGCAAGTGTACCTGTTTGCTCTCCTCTGGCACCATGCTGGGACACCACTCAGTACAGGAGAAGCCCCATTCCCATAGCTCAGGGAGATTTGCATGGCAACTCAAGGCCATCAATGACCCAAGGCCCACCACATAAATGAGGAAAACTGTTGGCACCTATCAAAGACCGCTGCTTTCCCACATACAGATTCTGTAGCTGATAACTAGACAGGGGCTAATGTCATTTCCAGGGTGAGGCTTACACAGGGAATTAAAGCCTAACAAAGACTAATTGCTGGAGCTGACAAAAATAAAGTACCCTCAAAAGTCTATGTGGAAAGTCACTGAAAGGCCCCTCAGTGATTAAAGCTATTTAATAAAATGCAGATGCTGAAGAGATGAGGTTCCTAGTCCTAAACTGTCACCTTCTAAGGAAAAGATCTGTGACCCCATTCTTTCCCACCCTCATCCCCCTTTTCTGGCACCCCCCAGAGGAAGACAGTGTACAGCATGGAGAACAGGAGTCAGGGAAGGTTGGGAATCCAGGAGCTTCCATGCCCAACACCACGTGGTCATCTAGCAAGTAGCAGCTTCATCCCACTCACAGCAGATCAAACTATCAAGTGACCTTGGTTGAGCACACTGTCCACCCTAAAGGGTAAAAACCTCAGTTTGATCAGGGGAACATGGCTCCCCTTCAGAGTGTCCCTAATCACTCCTTTAGTCAGCATACTTTGAGAATCCAGGGATCTAACACATAGTTTGCCTTTTCTTTGGTGTAGGCCACAACATCCAAATACCCAACACTCTCGGGAGTTACTGTTGAAAGGTCCAACATCTTAAGCTCTAAGATAGGAATGAAGACAAACTTATTTCCAAGTGCCAAAATCACAGCCATCAGCACACTTTCCGTGCCCAGTGAGCTTCCAGTCTGGCAGAGAATGCAGCTCAGGAGGTATAACTGACAATCAAGTGAAGAGAATGAGCAGGGCCTGCAAGTTCACAAACACAGCATAGTTGTGTGTAGGAAGAATTCCATGTCCACTGGGGCAACCGCCAAGCCAAGCATGTTGCCCCAAAACCAGCTGCCATAATGCCCAGCACCCCCACCCCAAGCAGTTGGCCAAAGCCCCCACAAGAAGCCAGTGTCATTGGTCATGGCCCTCCAGGACATCAGGCATTACCAAGAAATCCCATGAACTTATTCCCCAATATCCTTTTCCTAGGCAGTCCAAGAAACTCCCTTGGACTATGGCCCATCCCAGACCCCATGGTGCAGCTATAGGAACCTTTGCAAGAAGCAAGGTCTCCCTGCTTTACCAATTTAGAAGCTCTCCACCTGTGTGCCCCTGGGAGCACTGGACACCCAGAGGATATGACTCATCTTACCAGGGGTCTTCAACATTGGGTGCTTTGTCCCGGGTAAGCTTCACCCCATATGCAATCAGGAAAGTGAAGGGATAGAGAGGCCATTCCTAAGTCTTCTTCCCCATTTTCAACCAGTTACCATGATATCTATGGGACTCCCCAATGTGGTCACTGACAACATCCCATTCCTTCTGTTTATGGGTTAATGTGGTAATCTCCATTACAGCCTAGAATTGAGAAACTCCGTTCACCAGTTTATCAACTCTCCAACTACACCTGGACACAAATCCATCCTATGCTCACAGCTCCAGCTCCTGGGGGTAGCCCTTCCCAGCCATGGGCCCTGCCCCAAGGGCCCCTGTACCTGCCTGCAAGTTGGGACATTATCTCCTGAATTATGCCAGGAACCCAGGTTTTAAAATAAGACTGCTCCTCAGAAGTTCCAGGACATGTTTGCTGAATAGGACCTGGTAAGGACACAGCTTGGCACTAGCTCACACTTGGTGTCACAATTCCAGAGGGCCAGGACTGGGTAGGTATGATGGGAGGCACTTCCAAAGTGACTTACTGGGAGAAGCTGCTGGCACCCTTCTGCCCACCTTGCCCAGTTGGCACAACCCTCCCAGGATTGGATGCCTGATCCCTCCCCATCCTACATTGTCCAGATCCCAGGGCCTCCTTGAGGGAGGGCTTGGTGGCCCACATAAGCTCCGTGCTCCTGTACAGAGCTGGCCACTTCCCCACTTGCTTGTGTCTCCATCAGATACCATTACATCTGGGATTCCTTGTTCCTAGACTAGGGTCCCTGGCTAGTAAAGACACTCAGGGATACAGACTTTAAGAGCAGGTGTATCAAACTAAAAGCCCTACATACAGGAAAGTCACTTGGGGAAAAGTTGGGCAAGGGGAGGTTCCAGGATGTTGGGTCATGAGAATGACCTGCTTCTCTGCTGCCCTGAGAATAGAGGGTCTTTTTAAAGGAGGTATTTGTTTTTACTGTAGTTTTTTAATTTAACTTCATCTCTTACATTTCATTCAGTTGAGTACTTCACTTGAACCCACCACAACCTAATAGGATCTGGATTCCCATGGCCAGCCCATTCATGTTGTTCCTCATGGTCTCCCCCACTTCCTCCCACCTCTATTACACCTGCTATTCAATATTCCATGACATCAAATCACATTTGGAAGGCAAGACACCAAAAGTGAACAGACATCATGAGTAAGAAAGCAAGCTGGAAGAGCATCCACCTCCTTTCTGAGCCAACCTCATGTCTGTATCCATGGCCCTCCCGGGGCATCTTCATCCAGAGTGGAGGATTTTTAATCTGACACTAGAATTAACATGGCAGGCTTCCTGTAGAGAAGTGGCCAAGGCTGCAGGCCTAGAACTTAAGACCAGGGCAAAGTATCCTCATCTAGGTGCTACCAGCACAGTACAGTACCCAAAGAAGTCACACCTGACCACCAAGTCCCCAAACCAACGCATACAGGCCCCTTTCTGTCTTCCATCTTGAGGTCTCCTGTATAACCGGTTGAGGAATAGATGCTCTGACCCAAAGACCAGGATTCACACAGCCCACCTAAAGGGGCTATATAGCATGGGAAGCAGGATTCCTTGTGGAGTGTGCTTTCAGACTAATGCAATCTTCATTGTAGTCTTGCAAAAATGCTTCTCAACGGTGAACCTGACCGACTCCTTTACAGCCAACAGCGAGACCGACATGTTTAAGCCCCAGCTGGGTTTACTAAAAATTCAGACTAACAAATGCCAAGGGCATCCCCGCATTGATGCCATGCTACCCTCTAGTGAGCCTGATACACACGAAAAGGAGGCCCTCACTATAACTCTTTAGCACACTTAATGCACAGATTAGAGTTTCTTTCCAGTGAGAGCTGATCCCCCCCCCCCCCCAAGGGATGCAGGAAAATGCAAGGCTAGCAAAGATTCTTCTCCATGGTGGAGCGTCATGTCTAAAAGGATAAGGACCATTCAAGGTGTTCCCCCAGTTACTGCATCCAGAGTTTCTCCCCCAGGGAGCCCTCGCCTACATCCCTAGTGTTTTAGTGAGGAATGCACACTGAAGGCTAGTCACGCTGATGACATTCAGGGAGTTTCTCTCCGTGACAGTTACACCTTGTTTCCTACAGGGTAAGGAAGCCCTGAAACCACAGTTCCATTCATAGGGTCCTCTTAATCCAACAAGGAGGAAAGTTGATCTGCCTCATTGACCCTGAGACTCCATCTCCACAGCTCAAGCATCCCTGTATGGTGAGAAAGGCCCAGCAAGGCCCCACCTCTGGTGAATTTCCATGGCTGTACTCCCGTAGGTGGCACCAGCTTAGCAGAAGCCCTTGTGGGACAAGCCAAGTCTTAAAAAGCCTAACAGATTGGGGACAAACAGGGAGTGGCCACTGAAACAGTAAGTTTGCTTGAACAGGATCTGGAGGCCACCCTAAGTCAACTCCCCGGCTACTCAGGACAGGGGATGGCACACCCAGAGATCGCAGACCAGGGACGCCAATGTTTGAGGGTGGATGCTTAGCCACAGCTAAGCTAACTGAGCGGGCTCCTAGGTTAGCCAGCACTGCATCACCAAGCAGGTTCCTCTAAGTTCCATGCTCAGGTCACACGGGTTCTAGTTCACTAGGGTCAACCTACCAAGAGCTCTGTAGATGGTACCCAGTAGCACTCTTGCTCCATTTCAGGCCCTTTTCTACCTTAAGTCTGACTCCCCCCCC